>NC_139655.1:10271736-10344236 GCF_951799395.1 Argentina silus | reverse complement strand
CAGCTATTACACAAGAGGCTGCCCTATGCCAATGAGGCACTACAGTTAAATAGACTATTCATTCAACTGGATTTTACTGCTGCTTCCTTTCAGATGGAATGGCTTGCTTTGAGTGGGTAAATACTTGCATCTTTAACTCAAGTGCAAACTCAATATAACCCGATTGAGCAGGCTGTGAGTTCAATAAAGTTGCACAAACAAGTTTTTTTCCCTCTTTGGCAGGGGAGAGGCGATCCAATAAGCCTGATCTCTGGCCTTTTATAGCAGCAGATCATATTTTAGGCCTGAGTCAAACACCATGAATCAGCTGAAAGGAAACTACATATCCACAAATCAGTTTAGGACTATATTGAATTTGTCCTCTCCTGCACCACCCAAATATCCCCCTTCCCTTCCTCCCTGCTCCTTCCTTTTCCTGCAATTCCAGCTTGGAGACAAACAGAGAAGGCAAACATATAGAGATGGGAGTGGAGCAGCCAGTGCTAGTAAACATCATCTGATGGGTAATCTAGGGAGAGATAGAACAAACAGCTCTGTTATTGGCTAGCTCCACTGAAAGTCATAAACACACACTGTCTCCTCTTTACTATAGATTGGATCAATCATAGAGCATTAGTCAACCGTTAGTCAGCAAACGTCTACCTACAGTATCAACCATCTGTGTGTCTGTGTCTGTGTCTGTGTCTGTGTGTGTGTGTGTGTGTGTGTGTGTGTGTGTGTGTGTGTATGTGTGTGTGTGTGTGTGTGTGTGTGTGTGTGGGTGGGTGGGTGGAAAAAAAGGCAATATATGTAATAGATGATGTACGAAAATGCAAACATTATCACACTGTTATCCCAGAGTTAGAGTCTCCTGGGTTATCCATACTGTCAAACACACTGAGGCATAGTATATGTATATACACTCACAGTGTTATACACTAACACTTTATTAGGAACACCTGTACACCTTCTCATGGTGGAGGTGGTGCAATGGTGTGGGGAATGTTTTCTTGGCACACTTTGGGCCTGTTAATACCAATCAATCATCGCTTGAATGCCACAGCCTATTTGAGTATTGTTGCTGACCATATGCTTCCCTTCATGGCCACAATTTACCCATCTTCTAATGGCTACTTGCAGCATGAGAATGCACCATGTCACAAAGCAAAAGTCGTCTCAAACTGGTTTCATGAACATGACAATGAGTTCAGTGTTCTTCAGTGGCCTTCCGAGTCACCGGATCGGAATTCACCTTTGGGATGTGGTAGAACAGGAGATTCACAGCTTGAAAGTACACCTGAAAAATCTACAGGAATTGTGTGTGTGTATATATATATATATATATACACACACACACACTCACCGGCCACTTTATTAGGTACACCTTGTTAGTACCGGGTTGGACCCCCTTTTGCCTTCAGAACTGCCTTAATTGTTTGTGGCATAGATTCACCAAGGTGCAGGAAACATTCCTCAGAGATTTTGGTCCATATTGACATGATAGCATCATGCAATTGCTGCAGATTTGTCGGCTGCACATCCATGATGCGAATCTCCCATTGCACCCCATCAAGGTGCTCTATTGGATTGAGATCTGGTGACTGTGGAGGCCATCGGAGTACAGTGAACTCATTGTCATGTTCTGTCATCAAGAAACCAGTTTGAGATGATGTGAGCTTTGTGACATGGCGCGTTATCCTGCTGGAAGTAGCCATAGAAGATGGGTACACTGTGGTCATAAAGGGATGGACATGGTCAGCAACAATACTCAGGTAGGCTGTGGCATTTAAAAGATGCTCAATTGGTACTAAGGGGCCCAAAGTGTGCCAAGAAAATATCCCCCACACCATTAGATATTTGCGTTAACGAGCAGTTGAACAGGTGTACCTAATAAAGTGGCCGGTGAGTGTGTGTGTGTGTGTGTGTGTGTGTGTATATATATGTATATATATGAATCTTACACCAGGGGGAGCTGTATGACACACGCAAAAATAAAACCGGATAAAAAGGAATCATGGAAGTCAGAATGAAACAAATAGCTTGTTTGAAAATTTATAATTTGGAGGGCCGAGGGTGGGCAAAACAGAGAGCAAGAGTCCTGCCTTCCTCACACAGAAATAATGTAAGAATCCCCATGAATTGAACATTAACAAGTCTCTCGAGGCATGTGTGTGTGTGTATTTGCCTGTGAATATGAGCATGACTGTAGTGTGTATAGATGATTAACAACAACCCCCCCTTCACTGTCATTCTCTCTGCCCAGGCCTCAGGGTGGGCTAACTCAACCCTGCCTCAGACCCTCCTCAACAATGCTTGTCTCCTTAACAATGCCCGTGTCCATGCTGATGGTCACCCTGCCAACGACAAGGCTCGCAGTATCCTGAGGAGAGATGTGGAGGGGTGAGGGTGAGGGTGAGGGGTGAGGGGTGAGGGGTGTGGTGACAAGGGGCCTGAGAGCAGCTGTGTCTGCGGCAGCGCCTCTCCTCTCCTCTCCTCTCCTCCCCTGGCTGAGAGAGTCATTCCTGGGCCTCTGAGTCACACAGGGCTGGGCCCCAACCTCCAGGGCCCTGCTAGAACGGCCAAGAAGCACTACAGCCCACTAAGCATCAGAGAGGATCCAGCTCAATATATTCCCAATTTGTATTTCTACTTTTCAAGTCATCAAAATGAGGTACAATTCTTTATCTGAATTGATAGTTCAAATGTGTAACCTCGTCCCCTGCTCTCAGAGGAGTAGGATGTCATCCTTACTGAATGTGCAGAGTTAACCTAAGGACAAGGGATGCAGAGGATGGATTTTTCCATAACAGCCAATGATGTTGTCAGTTTATATAAATCTACCCACTGCTCCCTGTGTCCCTGCGGATGTCTGGCTAAGTGATGATAATCTCAGTGAAGAAGCAAGTCATTCTGTCTGATCCTGGACACAAACACTTCACACAGCCTTTTGTTGTTCACACTGCCCACATAACTCCACTGAGGCTAAGCCAAAAGCATTAAGTAAACAATAATAACAATATTAAAAGGCTTTCCTAGCAGACTTGTTTGTCCTTGGCGATAACATATCCCTTATCTTTTTGGCAGGTGTGCCCCCCCCCCCCCTCTCTCTCTCTCCCTCCCCCCTCCCTCCTTCCCAAATTGATTAATAAACAAGAAAGAGGGAGAAAAAGAGAGAGACAGAGACACAGACGCAGGCAGAGACAGACTGTTATTAAATGCATTTCTCTGTGGTTGTTGTGGTGGGCTGAGCATTTGTTTATGCGGCTTGCATATTTGTTCAATTTAAATGTGTGTTTTAATATGACTGTTCTCCTACAGGTTTATTAAAAAGTGATTGCCCTGCAATTGGCTCTCTTCATTGCGATAAGCAGCTTAAGGCCCTGACGTGCCAGCCAGTCAATCATACATTCATTACTAATTTTCCTCCACCGCCTACAGTAGCTCTCTCCTCTCTATATTGTATGTCTTCCCATCACTCTCTTTCTTTCCCTCTCTTTCCCTGTCTCTCTCCCCTCTGGGCATGCTAGTACAGACATAGCCGGGCAAAGACATCATTTGTAACCCAAGGTGCGGTAGTAACCTACCAGCTCAGAAATGCAGTGGATATACAAAATGAAATATCAAAATCAATCAGCAACACCATATAGAAGCCTATAGCTCTTAAAGGCATGGCATCCCTTAAAGGCACGGCATCCCTTAAAGGCACAGCATGCCTTAAAGGCACAGCATTACCTACAGTATGACTGTCTCTCGGATGAATTAAGACCAGAGGGGATTTAATGAACAAGAGAGCGGTGTCATTCTGTCAGAGGGATGACAAGACTGAATATCAGAACCTATGTTGAGGTCTATTCCATTCAACTTGAGTTCCAGTGAATTGAAACTCCAATCCAGTGATTGAAAAGTTGACCTATCCCTGATCAGAACAGTTGAGAACTACCATAGTGCGCTGACTGCAACAGTTACCACAATACATTTCTGGGACTATTCATGATACAAAGGCAGCGGTTTATTGGTTGTTGGCACAATGTCACTGAAGCTGTCTTGCTTGTCAGTGACCCAGTTCTGGTTATGAGATGAGTGATTTGAAGTGATGCAGGTGGCAGAGCGTTGTGAAATACCCCCGCGGTTGAGGAGCTGCACTGAGAACACTGGTACTTCTGTCTCACTGTTTATCTATCAAATCTGGTGTGTGTGTACGCTGTGTGTGTGTGTGTGTGTGTGTGTGTGTGTGTGTGTGTGTGTGTTATGGGGATCATGGCAGTCTGCCCAGCTCCAGAGGGAGGGACGGGGGGATGGGTCCTGTGCACATGGAGAAAACATGGAGGGAAACTAAAGGGTCTTTAAACTAACCATCCACCATGTATCCACTCACTACAATGCCATACTAATGGGCTTAGAGATAGGCTTCAAATTAAAGAGGTTTAAAATGCTATTCTAACCTTGAATTAATAACTTAGGGTTATGTGTGTGTGTGTGTGCGTGTGTGTGTGTGTGTGTGTGTGTGTGTGTGTGTGTGTGTGTGTGTGTGTGTGTGTGTGTGTGTGTGTGTGTGTGTGTGTGTGTGTGTGTGTGTAGGCTATATTATTCTGAGTAACTCATTCTTCTTGTACTTGTTCTTGAGTCATTGTTCTTTAACTTGTGGTAAAAGTCTACCAACACATAAGGATAAAGAAACCTTGAACTACTGGAGTTTACACAGCGTGGGCAGTGTCATTTTCAAATCCCAATTTGCCACGCAATAGGGTAGCAACAGAAAGACAGAAAGACACATACAGTATGTAGCACATATAACTGCTTCATAAGTCTGGTAAGAGCTACGGAAAAAGTACTGTAGCTCCTTTCCCACAAGGAAGGAAAGGAGAGTGAGTCCCCACAAAGTTTAAGTGTCTCACCACAGTGGAGCCAGGATGAACAGCCAAGCACAGAGGCCACGTGGTCTACAAAGGGAGTGAATGTTCTCAGTCATCATTGTCTCACCACCCTACAGAGGCAATGATTGATTTTACACTCTCAGGCTCCACACTAACTCCTGCCATGACACCAACCCCTAGTGTTAGTGGAGCCTGAATGCCCAGTGTTTTATTGTACATCAAAGTCTTACCACTTTGTGTATCTGTCCAGAGATGCTCAAGGCAAGGCTAGACTTCCATCTGGCAAAAGGTTCCGGTCAATCAAGACTAAAACATTGCACCACCTGAACAGTTTCTTCCCCATGGCAGTGGGGCTCACAACCAAGCCCCCTGCCTCTCTCTGACCCCCCCCCCCCCACCCTGTCACACAAACAACGCACTGACAGTGTAATTTATAATTATTTAAAATTATTCTAATTTATAGTGTACATGCCCCACAACCATTTCACAGCCTCTTGTGCCTACAAGATGTATTGTTCTGCTGCTCCTTTTTGTAAATTTGTTATATACTATATACTATAAAATTTGTTATATACTATATACTATAAAATACTTTGCTATTTTGTAAATTTCTTGTCAATATTTGCTATTTGTTTTTTATGTCCATGCACCAACCTCACCAAGTCAATTTCCTGTATGTGCAAATATACTTGGCCAAATAAAAGAATTCTGATTCTGATTCTGATTCTTCTGATTGATGTTAAGATGGCTGAAAGATGGCCATAGAAATGCAGGTTTGAGGTTTTGTATATGATGCAACAAGTCCAACCAAGGGGGATCTATCCCCTGGTGTTTGTACTGTATATGATGGGAACTGCCTCTCCATTAGCATCAGATCTCTCTCTCTCTCTCTGAAACCACATCAACAAATGCTCAACTCAATGTGATCTGAAGAACTGCACAACGTTAGTGACACTACCCTCCTTGAACACAGCAGAGGCCCATCAGTGTTGACATCAGGCAGAACGTAGCTAGCAGGGCTTGTACTGTAAATGTGAAGATGTCTGACACAGGTAAACTCATACCCAAGGTAAAGGAGAGAGAGAGAGAGAGAGAGAGAGAGAGATGCCTATTCATGTGCACAGAAAAACAGATTATTGGTGTGTTATTAAGTTAGCTAACTACTAATCCTCTTAGGAACATATTTACAGCATTTTATGCTCTGTGGGAGAGTCATCTTCAGTTACGCGCTTGGCAATCGAGGCAGGGGGGTCTGAAATAGACCACTTTTTTAAACAGGACTAAAAATAGTAGGCACAAAAACACCAAAAGGCTGGGATTCATAAGGACAAGCTTTGGAGAGAGGAGCGATTCTGACTGATCCAGAACTCTGAGCACAGGAGCAACCAACCAGGAGTGATCTGATTGGCTCCCAGTGACATCATCCCATGGCAGGCCCCCACCCAGCTCTGCGATGTCATCAGTGCTGAGGCATGTCAGTGATGTAATGCTGGGAGGGCCGTCACAGACACTGGAGCAGCACCCCTCTTTTTATTCCTCTTCTTCTCTTTCATTTGTCCTCTCTTCCTTTTCTCTTTCTCTTATTTCTCCTTCAGATGAAAATCCCTCTCCACCTCATTGAGTGTTTATTAGTCCTTTAAAACGCAGGACTCAAACCACGCAATTCATCCTCCCAACAGATCTCTACCTCTCCTGCACAGAGACAGATAACACAGCAAGGGCATTAGATCTCCTAAGCCCCTTTCTCTCTTATAGAAGGTCTAATTAAAATATGGTTCACAGATCATCACTCTCTCCCACCAGGCTGGAGCAGGAGCAGGGGATGGAAACCCTGGCAACCAGAGATGCCATGGTGATTAAGTTCACAGATCAGCCTTGGTCTACCTCAGTGACTAACAGACACACAGACACACACACACACACACACACATACACACACACACACACACACACACACACACACACACACACACACACACACACACACACACACCATGGACTACTTAGGGGCTCGGAAGCGGGCGTTAAGCTCTTGTACCCTGTTTTGCCATTTTGTACCCATTCTATTTATTTATTTAGGTTTTGGGCTGGACAACCCTATCTAGGTTTTAATCACATTTTGTGTGTGTGTGTGTGTGTGTGTGTGTGTGTGTGTGTGTGTGTGTGTGTGTGTGTGTGTGTGTGTGTGCGTATGCGCGTGAGTGTGCATGTCTATACATGAGTGTGTGTGCGTCCAGTGAGGACAGCCAAAGCTCAAGCGGATTAGTGGAGAAACTCTGCCCTAATCAACGAGAGCCACAGCAGTGCAGAATCCAGCTTACTGGCCCGTAAATAAGACAAATAAGCACATACGTATTACATACATAATGAGCACAGCCAAACTCTTTACACACAGTCTTATACAATAGCAATAACATGCAACTAAACACACATCTGTTGCCAGTCTGAAAGTGTCTTTCTCATCTCTGCCTCTTCACACAACACCATCATATGCATCTTGACTACATAATTCACCAGAATGACCTGCCCTTATTCAGTAGTTCTAATTGGGCCTCATCAGTTCTCAGATGGAGACATACATTATGGATGCAGTCTCTGTAAATTTAGATTGAGAAAGTAGCTGTAATTAACTCATAATGCTTTTCCACAGAGGGTCCTCAATCATCCTGCCTGTGCTGACAGAGGCCCCAATCAGGCACCGTCTAACTCTATAAAAGAGGATTCTCTCGCCCATGACTGCAGTCTGGCACGTGGTAATAGATATTGAGTGGGATTTGGTAAATCAGGAGTTCATTTCAAACTGGCAGAGGTTAATACTGATTGATATCTTAACTTCTAAACTAGGAATGTAAGGTAGATAATATCTGCTTCCCGCTCAAACAATTATCAAAACAGACTGAGGTTCAGTTAGTAGACGGATAATCTCTTTTAGTAAATGGATAGACTATGACGTATTCAGGCCTAAGAGAGTACAGTTGAGGGTTACTGTAGGTTTTGAGGGCAAACTTCATAGTTCCATGTGAGATCAGTGTCTGTGATATAAGTCAGTGTCACACCACACACACACACACACACACACACACACACACACACACACACACACACACACACACACACACACACACACACACACACACACACACACACACACACACACACACACACACACACACACACAGTCCAAGGAATTGTCTCCTCTAATGCAATCAGCTGATACAGTTCCCCTTTTGGTTCCCTGAGGCTCAACCTGAGTGGAGTGAGACGGTTCTTTGTGGTCATTTTGCGGTTGATCTCGGCTCGTCCACCTCCTAATGGCTTTAGCATGTGCACGGCCCAGTGGCTCCAGTGGTCTAGGACCGCAGTGCTGAAATGAAGCAGGGCATTGTTGTGCCTCTGGTCGGAGGACACGGGCTCCTGGAAGGAAGACCAGATGGGAAGGAAACTTCGAACAAAGCCCTGAGAAAGCAGGAGAAAAGGCAAGGAGGGCCGGGGCACAGACCTGTGTGTGTGTGTGTGTGTGTGTGTGTGTGTGTGTGTGTGTGTGTGTGTGTGTGTGTGTGTGTGTGCCACACTTGGATTGTTTACGTTTTTTGGGCCACTTCCTCCCTTCCTGCCTTTAAACAAACCAATGGAAAGGTTTGGAATGCTGTGGAATGTTCTGCGGCCTTGTCTTTTAAGGTGCAAGCTGAGAGGGACAACTTAGGGGGATGGAAAAAATCCATTTAGACCATTCTCGGGTTAAATCTTTCAACAAACTCTTATTACCAAAGCATCTCACAACATTCTAGAGTCTAGCAAAGCTTTACAGTATGTCCTATTTTTTTAATGTGTTTTATGATTGCCTAAATTGTATAATTTGATTTCTTTAATATGCACAGATTTGCAGTTGCTCCATTTTATATCAAAACAAATGTGAATTCCAGATGAATGGATTTCTTTGCAGCCACAATTTATTTCTCTGGTGCCTTAGTAGACATGCTGAAACGCAACAAAAAAGGCAACACAAAGATAAAATGAGATATTCAATGTCAGAATACCACATCAAATTCACACATTAAGCATAATAAAGCATAAATCCTATCTGACTTACAGGAGCAGTCTTCTTAAAGAGCTCCACCACAACCAAATAACTGTAATATGGAAAACATTGGCATTACAAGGAGAAAAAGAAGAGGAAAATACTTTCCACACTCAAAATGTCAACTTTTACAAGATGTGTTTCATAGCTGAGAGAGCGCTGGGTAGAATAGCACTGTTGGAGAGAAGTGCAGTGTGGGTATGAATCCCTCAATGGGTGAACATCTTGTTTAGTCTAGGTCAGCAGTAAATCAGTCTCTCCTATGTCTCTCTTTCACCTCCAGTATGTCACAATGATGGTAGCAGCACTCCAAAAAAACGACATGCCAACCCCAAAAAGAGGAGTTTTGAGGCATTTACATGTCAATAGCTGAAGCAGGGCTTATTACCCATCACATCCAGAATAGTCCGACCACTTCTTGAATAATACCATGCATTGAGTAAGCATACGGTATGTAGCAAAACCCATGTCTTCAGCAAAGTTCTGGATTCTGAGTCGGGAATAGTGTCACACTCGTACACAATCCCATTCCATCTTTTACAGGATTGATACTGCACTGATCCCCACACCACACCATAAATACTCTCATTCACACTGTTCATTCGAAGTTACATTTATGTTTATATGGATTGGTCCAAGCGTATTACTTGGATATCCTGGGAAAGAGTCCAGTATTATTTCCACACTTTTTTCCTCAAGCACAGGAGTGCTACTGTCATAACAGGCCAAATACTGCATCGAGGGTCAGTGGACAGGTTTCCTCAAACTTCCCATTCAACCCCAGAGCTCAGGTAGCTGAAAATACCCAGAATAGCCCAGCATCAGCCTGCGTATTTCATGCACCGGTGACAACAATATTTGCAGTCAGGACACGCTTCCCAGAATATGTCCAGTGGAAGGATTTCACAACGTGTGGCAAACTGAGAGTGTAACATTCACACGGGCAGGCAGTGGATAATTATAAAATCAAATGTGATAATGAGCCATTAGTGCATGGTCACTGAGGGTGACAGGGAACAGATGAAAAGCCAACATCTGAGGGAAAAGGCCAAAGCCGCAGGAAGTAGCAGAGCGGGACTGTGGCGGAAGTTCATCCATATTTATTGGGATTAGTCGGCTTTAATACTCAAATTCCAACTAAAGACTTGGCTTAATTAACTACTCTTCAAGAGGACGAAGACAGCTCCGCTTCTCAGCAACACAAATACACGAAACAGGGATAAAGTGTGGCCAAGGCAAATGGACTTCCAATTATACAGGCCTGATATGAAGGGCACATCAAGGGATTATCACAATTTTTCACAAGCTCGTCAATTAGGCCCTAATTCTGATGATCTGAAGTACGCTCCTCGTTTCTCTTCTCCTTCCACACTCTTGATTCAGCCTTGCTGTCTTATGCTGATATCACAGTTGTTAACTCCTTACATAACAGTATGAAAGGAAGCACTCCAAGCCATTTCATTTCATGGACCTCACTGTTAGACAGTCTAGACGTACCTGCCTGAAGGGATAGGTCAACTCAAACACAGAGAGTAATGAGAGTCAATGTGCCTCAGAGCAGGTGTTTCCTCTCCTGGTTCTACAGCCTTATACAGCCTGTCCTCCACACTCTGTCTTGCTGTAGGGACAAGTCTATTTGCCCGGGAGCATATAGAGAGCTGTAGATTGATGAACAAAGGAAGGTTATACATGTGTCCAGACAACTCTTCTCTGTGTGTACAGACAGTGCGGCCCTCCTCTGACACCCACAGCCCGGTCTGTTGTCCTAATGTGGCGGTTGAGCAGCAGCGTGTCTAACTGAGCTCTGCCCAGAGGGGGGAAGGAAAATGTTTGCATTGGAGAGCAAACAGTGAGTGAGGAGGTAATAGAAGCTGAGAGTGTCAGTGCAGTGTGGTGTCTAACGTTTGTCTTAACCCTCCCCCCCCCCCTCCTCCCTACTAAAGGGGGGGGGGGTCAAACAAATGACTTCACAAGTGATGATGTGGAGTTCATAAACATCTTTGGTGAAAAGGGCGGGGGTATTAGGATATGTTATGTGGGTGATTAAATGTGTTTGTTTGTGCATGTATGTATTCAAAGGCATTGACTGAACTAATGATGAGTTATTTCTTTAATAAAAAAACAAATGCATCTGCAATTAAAGCCAAATGGTTTATACTGTACAAGTTCTGAGTGGTCCACCCATTCTCTGTATAATCCACATTCGTACTTGCCCTAATAGAGGCTTGCTCTGCGCAAAGCAGCAGCCTCCAAAAATTTGTTTTATGTCTTGGCAGGAAGCTACATTTTCCTCTATGGATAATCCCTGTCATATCCAAGCATATAGACTCCTACAAACACTGATGGCTTATGTTAGCTTCCACCATGGCCCCACAGCGAAATAACAAAAGACCACAGAATCAGAGAAACCAAAACGTCTTTACTGACTCGTAACCACCATGCGTTGCAATTAACAAAACCATTGTACATCTCATAATTTTTTACGCAAGTTGAAAATAACAACTTCAGTGAAACTAATTTTCGTTCCAGTATTCTTGCAGTGGTGACAAATAGTAATTGGTTAGTTTAAATCACTAATATAGGGTTAAGATGAGAAAGGAAAATGCTACCTACAGTAGATCATTATTATTTGAACTACGGGATTCTCTACCCTATTACAGGTACGTGTTTTCTGCAAGTCAGCAACTTTTCCCAGCACAAGTCATTAAAATGCTGCTATTAGGAGCTGACTGCAAGATGTTTGAACTGCAACCGAGAGGAACGTACTGTAAAACCCCTGCTCAATTTGTGAAATGGGAATGGCTTATCTGAACTCATTTTAAGTGTGGCCTGATAAGGTTTTCACTCACATCGTGAAGAGTTTGAAAATGTAGTCCTTACGGCCAAAGAATGTGTTTTCCTCTATTTCAGGATAAAAAAGAAACCTGTAATTTCAAATGATCCCCAGCTACCTTTTTCATAGAAATGATTTGGTTCACAATAAGGTCAATAAGCAGTAGGTAGATGCTGATTAATGTAATAAGAGATTAAGTATCAGATAATCACTTGTTATCAAAGCCACCTCAATTAGATTTAAACTGGTTTGTGCCAAAAGGACACTTCCCAGTCCAATCACTGATGAGGTAGAACACAACTTCAAAACCTCATCTTCACAAGACATAAGTTCTTCAGATTTAAGAAGTATTTGGGTTGCTATTTGTCTATTGACTGGTCTTTGAGGCATCATCTTAAATCTTCTGTAACAATCACATTGACTGATGGATTGGTTGATAACCACCATAGGATGCTTCACTGATCACAGAACATACTGGAGACCCTGGGCAAAATCAGTCTTATCTTTAGCTCAGTGTAAATTCAGGATTAAAGCTTTTGCACTGCAACTTTATATTGGCTCACATGACTCGAGTGATGGGGTCCAAGATAAGCGACAGTGATCTCTCTCTAGTCCCAAAGTCACAAAAGAAGCACTGTGCTAAGACATAACCCCCCCACCCCCACCCACCCCACCCCCTTCCACACACACACACACACACACACACACACACACACACACACACACACACACACACACACACACACACGCATACATGCACATTGTTTTATCATATCCAAAGCTCAAACTCCAAATATGACCTGACATAAGAAGTCCTCTTATACATCTTGATCAAATCATGAAATCCAATGAGATGTGATGTTGCTGACTAAGTTGGCGCAGGGCCCAAAGAGGGATGACATTGCTTGGTGGAGAACCACCTGGTCAGATCCCCTAGCCTCTGTTCTCTGTACTGCCATAGGGTCGGGTGTGTTTGACAGACATCTAAACCCAGGCCCAAGTATGGCCCAGTTCAGTGCTTGATCCAAGACACAGATCTAGAGTCGTCCCCTGGGTCTTCCTCTTGATAGACTAGAGTAGCATAGTCAGGTACTCATTCAGTCAGGGCACGACTGGTGTATAATAATATCATAGAGAGGGAGGCGTCTGGTGTGGGCTGCAGTGTGCCTCAACTTGTGGATGCACTGCCAACATCACTGCACTTCATATGCTAGCATTTAGAAGAACTGTTTGATTGGGATAAATGGACAGCAAGGCATTGCCTTACACTTAATAACAGTTTTCTCTGCAGTTTTCTTTTGCTAAATTGACATCAATCTGCAATGTCAGCAAAGAGCGGGCAAGAGAAAACTTGTGAGACGGCCCCAGTTTACCACTGTCATGGCAGCGGGATGAGAGATGGGGTTTGGGGCTCGGGATGGGGTGTGAGCTCATCCGTCTTTCTGACGAGGCACTCCTCTCCGATGTGCTTACCTACCTTCCCCACAGGGAGCTGCATTTGATAAACGCCCCACAGAGAGAGACACAACAAATCTCTCCCATCGCTTCACACAGGGAATGTCTCAGCATATTCAAAACCAAAGTTGATGCGACTAAAGAAAGACTGAAGACTCTGCTCTTGAGCTAAACCCATAGGGCTCAATCTCTTATTTATACAATACTGATGCAAGTCTTATATCACTGTCTACAACTCCAGATATTGTTTTTATTGTGCAAAGCAATAAGTTATTAGATAGGCCATACTTGTTATTCTTTAGTTATTCAGTCTCTGGCAGTACTTTCTATAGCCAATAAAGGAGGGGGATAACTATTGAACTGGAAGAGAAAGGAGCTATCAAAAAGCAGAGTAAAGTGCTTTGTCAATCAGTTATAGGGTTTAGTGAACACGTCACCCAAACATCCAGCGACAATATGGAAAGAAAACAACATTTCACAGGGAGTTTGACGTTAAGTGAGATTTATATCAAACATTTATGTGTGAATGCCTCTGAAAAACATTGATATTCCATAAGGTTCTGCATGGGCAAGCAGCCCAACTACTCCAGATGCAAATCTACTTAGAAGCGGAAACCTCTGAAAAAAGTGCAAAAGGAGCCTAAACTGACTGAACTGGAAAATAGGCATGAGTATGGCAAAATACTTACTACATTTCACTCCAGTTACAGTATCTTGATGTAAAATGTACCGTTGGAAATAGGCATATCTTACACAGATGCAAATACTTCCCATTTACTACAGTAGATCAGTCATGTAGGTAGCAGATTAATGTGATATCGGACTGCCATGGTGTGTCTGAAGTTGCACGGTGACACTGATCTTCACTTTGAAATGAAGACTGCGGCATTTCCGCAATGGGCTTCAAAAGTCTTCAAAAGCCATGTGTGCTCTCTGGTCCAGAGAGCAAACATGCCTATACATGGTAAAATCTAAATAAATCTCATCCATAATTATCCACTGTCTTCCTAATATATATGCCTCTGGTATGACATTCAAAAGAAGGAGGGAGGAGCGGCAGTTGGTTTGAGGACTATGTTGATAAAGCAACCATGATGCAATATCTCTCAGTACTTCAAACTTCAGTCCCTCTTGGTATGATGACCCTAAACCTCTAATTCACCAAAGGGCTATATTAGACACAGCCAACACACACGTGATTCTTCTCTCTCACTTAACACAGTGAATGACTTAATGCCCTCGCAAACAGTTACAGAGCATCAACAACACAACAACTTCTTTCAAGTCACAAATAAATGACAATGCACAATCGTCTAGCAATCACAGTATACATTAGGTAGGCAATAGTCAAGGCATGTCAGGCTCTTAAACTGTTCGGTTCTGTTCTGTGTGTGTGTGTGTGTGTGTGTGTGTGTGTGTGTGTGTGTATGTGTGTGTGTGTGTGTGTCTGTGTGTGTGTGTGTGTGTGTGTGTGTCTGTGTGTGTGCGTGTGTGTGTGTGTGTGTGTGTGTGTGTGTGTGTGTGTGTGTGTGTGTGCGCGCGCGTGTGTGTGTATGCGTACATGCAGAGATGCAGCTACTCACCCTCCCTCCCCAGTCCTCTGTCATACAGTACGTCCAAATGCAAAATCGATCGTGTGGGAGAGACACAGAGACTGACAGACTATAACTAACGCACTCCCTGCCGCAGCAGAAAACTTTTCCTCTCCCTGCAGCTCTGCACACTTCCACTGTTCTCCCTCCCTCTCTCTCTATCTCTCTCTCCCTCTCCCCCTCCCTCGCTTCGACACTTCCTGGGCTGTGTGTTTACGCTGGCTCCAATCAGCCCATCCAAGGAGGCAGGCTACTGCTCCCCCCTCCCATAGCCAACAGCCATTGTTCAGCCTGGATGCGTCGGATGTTTGTGCGTGTGTGTGTGTGTGTGTGTGTGTGTGAGTGTGAGTGCGTGCATGTGCATGTGCATGTGCATGTGTGTGTGCCTGCCCTCTTGAATAAAGTTTTTGTAACCTCTTGCCCACTATTTATAATCTGGCTCACCTCAATGCAAAATTGGATTGAGTGAGAGGGGGGACAGGGCTGAGAAGAGGGGTGGGGGGGGGGGGAGACAGAGAGAGGCTAAAGGAAAACATGTGGGGGGCTTCCTGCTGAGTTGTACTGAGACACACATTTTTTGAGAGAAGGGGAGGGCACTGAGTCTGGGGTGGGGGTGTGACTGGAACTTTCTCTCCAAATCCCACAGTTTGCTGTTACAAACCACACAGAGGTTTTGCCCACTCTGGGGCTGAGTGAGCTCAAGACTACTCTACCTCAAAAACAAGGCGTCTTCTCTGATGTCTGGCAGAGGTTTTCACCGCTAATACCTCCAGCCCCCTCACGCTATCCACCCCCTCTACCCAACCCAAACCACACCCCTCCCCCATCAGAGGGAGAGGGGAGAGAACACGGGGAGAGGGGGTGGGGTGAGAGATGACAGGGGAGAGGTGGGAGAACACAGGTTGACAGCACTACAAGGAGCTTTTGTTGTTGTTATCTGTCAAACTTCCACACCCCAAGCAACACTGCAGGTCATTAAGGTCATCAGCATTTAGAGCTGGCTGGTAGACTAATAGCAGCAAATGTGTGTATATCCATGTAAACAAACAAACATACAAATGGTATGTAAAGGCCAGTGCTTGACATCGAAACCACATTTTAGAAAATGCTTTGTTCGGACCAACAGCACTCTCCACTGAATGTTCTTTATGATGCGATCTCATTCCTTGATCTCCATTGATTTAACATGGCCATTTAGCACTATTTTAAAGCTCAAAACTACATACTGGACCTTCAAAAACTTTAAACTGTAATGTGCTGGTTCCCTGATAACTCAAAAACTTGGCCTTCGTTTACCCAATACAAAGATTGGAAAAACTCCTAACCCTAACCCTAACCCTTTTACCTTGCATTAATCATCTCCCACAGCACTTCCCCTCGTGCTTGCGTACCACAGGTTTTTGATTCGGAGCCACGCCTTAGTCGTGTGATTTGCTGAAATCAAATAATAACAAATACTTTACTCAGTAAATTCTCTCCCACATATGCCAGGTTTATATGTGTTGTGCGCAATAGCCTGGGGGCGAGGTTATTCTCAATACCTCACTCTCCTCTCCTCTCTCTTCTCCTCTCCTCTCACCCCTGCCCTCTCATCAAATCTCATCTCGTCTCTCAACTTTGCCATCCTTTCCTCTCTCCTCCTGACCTTCTCTTGCTTCCGTCTCACCCTCCCTCCCCTCTCCTCTCCCCTTCCCTCTGCTTCCTCACCCTATCCCCTATCCCACTTCTCCTCCCCTCCTCTTCCCTCCTCTCCCCACCCCTCCTCAACCTTCCCTTCCCCACCCCTCCTCACCCTTCCCTTACCCAATCCCTCCCCACCCCTCCTCTCCGCTCCTACAGCACCAGTCTGCTCCCCAGGTCAGCCTTCCAACCAGTCTGGAAAACCACACAAGCAGATAGGGTTTCCTCTGGGCCTCTGCCTCCACTCTGGAAACATTCATCTTTGTGTTTAGACTGAGCTCCATGTGTTGAAGAGGCAAGGAGAGAAGAGGAGGGGCTGCTCTCACTCTCTCTGCTGCAGCTCAGAACGGTGCTGCCATGAGCTGAACCCTGGTTACACACACAGTCAGTCCAGCAGGGACACAGGTACAGTAAATAAAGTCAGACTCTGAGGCCTTACGGTTGAACAGAATGATAATAAAACACACAGTGTGAGTGAATGCACTCATACTTTAACTCAGGTGATGAGGGGGGGGTTGGGGGGGAGTTACCTAGATTGTTTGTGTGTCAGCATTCCTCCTCCCCACCTCTGAATGCTCAAGACAGGGGGAAGGGTTGTGGGGAGGATGGGGGATGAGGCGTGGTGGCAGCAGGGCGAGATTGCTTTGAGAAATTGGTGAGTTTCAGATGTTGACTAGGAGCGGAGAGTGATTTATGAAGTGTGTTGCAGGAAGGAAACGACAAAAGAGGATGAACAGAATGGGGGGGGGGGGGGGCTCCTGATGCCTCATAAAGAACGAAATGCCTTGACATCACTTTGTCTTCTCTACAAGCACAAAAACATGGGCCCCTCTGACTAATCCCCCCCTGCCAAATCCCTCCTCAGCTGAAGAGGGCGCAAACAAATGGAGAGGAGCAACACAATAAATCAAAAGGAGCCCATTTAGGAACACGGAGAGAAGGCAGGTGAAGATTACACCTGAGGCTATTCAGCCCGGGCTCAGGCCCCTGCCAGTCCTCCTCAGAACCACTGCTCTGAATGAGCCACCTGCTTCTGAAGACCGGCTGACTACAGAGAGGCTCTACTGACTCGGCAGTCCCGTCTCAGCAGCCTGAATGACTGAGTGAATGAATGGAGTCTTGAGCAAGAAAAAGCTTCCCAAAAAGTTGCTTTGCTTACAGAGGAAACCAGCAGTAGCAGTGATTGTTCGTATCTTTCAAAACTTAATGAGGGACAAATGTGAACACTATAAAAAAGCATAACCACTACAAGACACTTTAGAAAGAATCCTGTTCCAGAACAGTTGTCTGTGGTTCAGAAGCCAGCTTCTACTCACGTAGCCTTCAGGACACCCAGCCTGTGCCTCCTTCATGATGAGATGTGGGTTTGAAGGCCTTGTTCCCCCCAACCATCCGTACCCAGTGTTCTGTGGAGCTCTATTCCCCATGACATGCTGAAGGGCACAGCTCACATCCACATCCACCCAGATCCTGCTCAGTGCTCAAGCCCCCCAGACCTCGCTGACTTTTACATTTATTTATTTCACAACCAGCCAAAGCCCCACTGAGCTGCTCTCTTTTTAAAGCCTGTTTCATAATCTCACATGTGGGTTGATGAAGAATATGCCTGCCATTATAGCTATGGAGGTAACATCACCGTTCCTGAGCACCCAAGGGAAGGAATCAAATGAACGCCACTATGAAAGCTAGGCAAGCTTTTAAAATCATACTTAATAAAAGCTATGTTTTCAAAAGCTTGTCGAGGCGTATTGACTCCCTTTCATTCTATTCTTTAAAAGATGGTACGCTTGATTCAATCACATAATACAGTTGTACATGATTCACCACATTTGGCAAAGATTGAGACTGATCTGTCTTTTATCTTGTTCAGTATGCTGTTGTGCAGTTGTGGAGATGGTAATCCAACCAGATACCTCTGGAATGATGAGGGTCTGTGTTAATGAGGATGTGAAGCGAGAGGTGTGAGAGCAGGCAGCGGCTGGTGAAGTGAATGTGACACTACGAGGCCAGCCTGAATGTCCTGTACAGCAGAGTGACAGAGAGGAACACTGGGACAAACAGCAGGTGTGTGTGTGTGTGTGTGTGTGTGTGTGTGTGTGTGTGTGTGTGTGTGTGTGTGTGTGTGTGTGTGCGTGTGTGTGTGCGTGCATGCGTGAGTGTGTGCCAAATGAACTCACATAAACACACACAAATTGAAATGATGGGACGGATTTAAACAATCACAGATGAAGCAAAAAGAAACATGGAGAGAATCAAAGACCGTGATAAAAGCTGGACCGACTGATCTAGCTCACTTATGTGCCTGAAGATGGTGCATACTGGTCCAGTACTGGCCCTGCTTCGTATTCTTCCTACATCACGATCCCTGAAGTAACATCCTCTAACATTCCCCCTCTTTACACCAGCACAGCTCAGAGAAACATCTCACATCCCCATCCAAGTGAATATATGAATATATGACTATGGACAGTGCACTGATCACAGTCCAGTGGACAACTAGCTTTCTGAGGGAACACACGACAAGAACACAGTCTGAAGAATTGCTGTCTCACTGAACATCAGAACCTAAGCTAGAGCAACTGTCTACCTACCAGCAGGCTCAGTGAAGAGATGGGAGAGAGTGAAGAGATGGGATGAGATGGGTAGAGAGAGAGACAGACAGACAGACAGAGGGAGGGAGAGAGGGGAGAGAGGGAGAGAGAGAAAGAGAGAGGAGGAGGGAGAAAGAGAGGAGACAGAGAGAGAGAGAAAAAAAAAGAGAGAGAAAGAAGGAGAGAGAGGATAGGAGAGCCTCCAGCTCCCAGCTGGCACGGGCGGTGAACCTGTCACGCAATCCTTCTCTTCTGTGCCACCTGGTACCCAGCGTTGCCTCTGGAGGTACGGCAGACACTGCACTCTCTCTCTTCTCACACCTGCTCACTGAGCACGACCAGGCACCAAGGAGCAGGAAAACTTCTTTGAATCTCATGAGAAGAGATGAAAAACAGTCCAATACACCTGACCTCATAGCCTGGTGATACCTCACACCGCAGAGCAATAGCACTGCTAAGGTGACTTTATTTGATCCTAAAAAGGGGTGAAATCCACTGAAACAAGGCAGCTCTGAATATAGAATGAGTAAATGTCTTGTCGTGAAAAAAGGGTTCAATTGTGTGGAGAGCACAGACGGTGGTAAGTGTTAATATATCCACCATGACCTAGAGTATTCTACTGTTGTTGTATTCATGTTGTTTGTCCTTTTTTTTCCCCCTGAGGAAATGAGAGAATGATATGAGATTAATTCCAGATAGCCGAGGACAAACACATGTTTAAACATTTATGAAACTCAGTTATAGAAGCCAAATTGATGCATATACTTTATTGATCTCAGAGGTGCAAATTAGGTTGGCCATCAGTAGCAGTTATGACAGTTTTATTTCAACCTTTAGAAATGATTACTGAAGTTGACATATCCTGCACACCATTTAAGGATTTTAGAGCTATCCTTCCACAAAGGGACAAGCCATATGTTGACAGAAATTCACTGTTTGGAAGTTTTTCGCTGAATGAATAATTGATGGCAGTTGCGAAACATCACATAAAATGACAGCTGTCTTGTAGCTCCAACAACCTTCTTCATTCAAGAGCATGCTTTACATCCCTCTCACTTCAAGTTCTCTCTCAAGAATACGAAAGAACCTTGCTGTCTGTCAGAGCAGCACTCAGGAGAATCAGACAAAAACAAACCATGTTTTCCATGAAATATGCAGCAGACACACCTACCTACATGGCAACTAATGTACTCTCATAGTAGAGAGGTGGAGGGGAAAGAGAAAAAGTTAAATTAGAAGTATAAAGTATAAAGTAAAAGCATAAATACAGTATATTTGACTAAATCATACTGGAGGTCAGGCTTGATTTTGGGCAGCTATTAACATGCTAATATGATCAACGGCTTTGATTATGTCTGAATAATGCACTCACTAATATGTGATATGCAATTTCGACCACAGCCTACGGGTTCATGGGCGTCTTTGACCTTCCCTAAATTAAATCATCTTAGATCATTTAACGACTTTCATCTTGTTTCCCAGCCAGTTAGTTTACTTGAGTCTCATCATTGAGCTAAAATAAACATCTTTGATTTTACATGATGGCTTTAATGTGGATTCCGAAACATTTAAATTCTGGTGCTACAAGAGAGAAAACGCACCCGACTCCCAACCCCTTAGACAGCCCCTATCACACAACTATGCTAATTTATCAAAGTTTGAGCTGCTCAAAGCAATGTTGTCCCATCTAGAACACCTCCACATCCCAGTTGATAGGCAGTGCAGTGCAGGGTAATAAATATAGAAACCCTGAAACACAGAGGCTAACATCTCCAGAGAGAGAGAGAGAGAGGGGGGGGGGGGTCTTGAGGAAGCTGTGTAGGCCTTGAGGAGGGACAGGGACTTTATGGTATGGGTCTGTGGCTAGTCAGCCCCTGTTAGCCCAGTTTGAGGTTATCGCCACTCTCTCTGGGCGTAGGAAATCAAACATTATGAAAGAGAATGTAAGAATGTTTCTGGTGCCATTCACAACACACAACACTCCTCTCTCAAGCAGCGCGTCTTATGAAACATTCTCTGATAAGTGAGGGTTCAGAACCAGAGGCAGCAAGGCGCTGATTAAAAGCAGACAATGCCGCTTGTGAACCAGATAATGTTTGAAACAAGTTTGATCGTTGTAAACCAAGATGATCAAGTCCATAGTGTTTTTTTTAATTAAACGGATGCTACAGATAATATCAAACCCAAGCTCTACAATTAGATTGTGGCATCCTCCATGCTATAAAAAGAGACGTGATTCACTTTGTCTAACATGATTTAGCCCTGCCTTTGTGCTGGATAAAAAGTGAACACTGTGTGTCTATGAAGGTAGAAATGAAACTGAAGTACAAATCATAAAAAAAAAAAAAAAAAAAAGAAAAAAAAAGAAAAACGTTTTGTTGTCATGGTTATCCTGGTATCTCAATCCACTTGAGGTGTAGAACATATGGTTCTAACAAGAGTTGGACTGAAATCCCTTCTTCTCAGATTGAGACAGACAGAGTCCTGCTGAAACGCTGTGTCAGTCAGTCACATGATGGCTTTAGCCGCCTGGCTTTAAACACACATCTCTGAGGGATGATGTCACCACATTAAACCATATTATTTCCCTTTTTCAAAAATCCCCAGATTTATGGGTGGGGGTGAGGGGGGAATTTGATCCTGTGTTCCAGGTTTGTGGTGCGTCCTCTGAGCTTCCCACAGTCTGGGAAGCATAGCACAAGAGTGTCAAGAGTCTCGGAAGAATATTTAAGGAGAGGAGAGTGACAGTGAGCTGAGTTTTAGCTGAGTTTTAATTGAGCTGCTGGGTTCTCTAGCAAGGATAAATGGAGCGCACAGAGCTATGACTTTAACAAAGGCCCTTGAAGGACATTTAGCAAAATGGAAGTTGCAACTTGTGAACTCTCTCGAGGGTTTATACTGTCATAAGAGGATGTTACTACAGTACTTCCTACTGTACTGTATATGAAGCATGTTCATCTGCAACTCCTCTACCTGGCCTGCTGGTGGTGCCATAACTCACCTGGTGGGCCTCAAACAGCTACTAATTAGCACATACCCATGAGGACATACAGTATACCGTACATGCTATAAAGCAGTGGTTAGAGCAGACATAACTATAGCATTTATCCCTCCCAGCCTCATCATAGAGATAACAGACAGGACACAAAGTGGAGACAGTTGGGGATATGGAGAGAGAAAATGGAGGAACATTGTAGAGAATGTCCATTACTCTTTCATTTTTCTTATGTACTGTAATAAAGGACTCTGAGCAACCATGTACTTTAATGGAATGTACAGGGTTACTGTGATGTTAATGGTTTCAGACTGAGACTGAGAGCTGGGGACATGTCGGAATTTGACAGACAGTGACGTGACCGTGGCAGACTCATTTAAGCTCATGTCCATTTCAGCTCTATTGTCTAGTGTGCTTTCAACATGTCTTACTGGTGATGGGGACCATTAAAGATAGATCCTATTACCTTCTGTTCACCTTCTATATTTCTTGTCAACACCAGTGAAGGCTCTTAATCTCTACAGTATATACTGTACACACATGCAACTTTATTCCCCATGTGCTTTTAGCATATCATCATGTTTAATGTGAAGTAGATTAATATGATTAATTTGGTATTAAATTGCTGTTGCGCTGAGAGAAGGTGAGATTAGACATCAATGTCAATATGGGTACATAAATTCCATGCATTTAGTTCAGCCTTACAATTGCATCCATCCATCCATACACTGTACAGTATACTGTATCCATAGCCTTCCCGTGAAAACACTTGCTTGTCCAGCTAGTTAGAAATACATTCTCCATATACATGAGCCACAGTTTCAAATGGCCACGGGCAATTCAACACATTAACATTTTAGATGACAGAAAAACATCAACTTTTGGCCTCAACCTACAACAGGCTGAACCATTCTTGATCCAAGTGCATGCGATATGTAACAGGTTGGCTTGCAATCTAAAAGATGTGGGTTCAAGATTTTTGGGTTCGACGATTCAAAATCATCAGTAATAAAAAACGGAAAGCTTTTGGGCAGTGAGGAGAATGAGATAGAGAAATAAAGATATGAGGCAGGAGAGAGAGTTTATTCATCACAGAGACAAATCTTTCATGCGCAACGTTACTAGCAGGGAACAGACTGTTGGGGATCTAATTGTCTCATCTATTACAGGCTCTTAGAAGCGCTACACCGCTAAACAATGTGCTCACTTAAAGGGAAGCTACAGTAGCATCATTCTATAGGCCCAACATAGAAACACACATTTTCTTGCTGACTAGCAATTTCAAGATAACATTATAGTTGAAGTGAAACACAGTTTCATAAACAGTTCATGAAGTTGGTCGGATAGATGAAAAACGAAGAAAAGAGTACATACAGTACATGTAGAATATGCTGTCTGATGTCAGAGGAAATGGCTTAGTCATGGCTGACATAGACAGATGAGCAGGTCTTCATCATCAGAATAACTAGACATGTGGCTGCAGAACACACACACACACACACACACACACACACACACACACACACACACACACACACACACACACACACACACACACACATACAGTGGTCCTCTGTGGCTCAGTTGGTAGAGCAGGGCACTAACAACGCTTAACTAGGACCATATATACTGAAATGTATGCACTCACTGCAATGTAAGTTGCTTTGGATAAAAGCATCAGCTAAATGGCATATACACACACTCACACACACCGACTCAACATAAATACTAAAGTGTTTGCTATTGCGACTCCTAACACTTTAGTATATACAGTCCTAAAGTACATTGGGGTTTCATAAGACAACGCTGGTAACTCTCTGCCCGAACAAAGCACAGGTAGATCATAGCTTGTCACAGTGCGTCAGCGTCCTGGCCCTCCCTCTCTCCTGCCCAAGCCTTGCACTAAAGGGTAGTTCTGGGCATGGCATGGCAGGCAGAAAAAGAGACAGAGACAGAGAGCAAGAGAGCAAGAGAGAGAGAGAGACAGAAAGAGACAAAGAGAGAGGAGGATCACGGCAGTGTGATTTATGCAGCCCTCCGCTCCACTCGTGTCACATGGCATACATCACCACTTTTTACAAGCATGAACCACTGCAAAACAAAAGTATTACACACGCTTAAACCATCACCCCCCCAGGTTAGCTATACACTCCCTGAGCTTATTCTCTCTCTTTATATTACATATTTTCACGGTGTCACACTCACTTGTTATGTTTGGACAAGCCATCAACACGTTGCATTCTGAATATTCTTCAGATCTGGTTTGGATGGAGATAGATAGCTATTAGATAAGCTAAAGCAAAAAACAAAAGATATATTGTATTGCATGTAATTGCGGTTATCTTTTTGGCTCTTGTCGCTTGCACCTGGGACTTGAAATTATATTTGTATTCAATGTAGATTAAAAATAAATTGGGGAAAAACAATACATGTCTACTTGTAGTTATCTCATTTGCTTGGAATATACAGTACACATCATCTGTTGGAAAAGTTGTGAGCTGAATAACAAGAAGCGGAAAATTCCAGATCAGGCAAAAAACAAAAGTGAACAAAACAAAACTTGAGTATGCATGTCATAATACCTTTGTAAATTATCATTACCTTGTTGTGTAGATCTATTGCATTCATAAACTCTTTGTGTATGCTCTATAAATTATTTCATACCCCCAAACTGAAGTGATGGTGGTCTCGTCAGAGATTGTATACACTATCTCTGACAAGACCACCATAACTTTATTTTGGGCTATGAAAACCATTTATAGAGCATACATGAAGAGGTTTCAAAAGAGGCTTTAAATAAAGTACCCAATTGTCTTCCCCTGTCCCTGAGAACCCATTTTAGGGATCTTCTGTGGGACTACAACCCCAATCCTATACCCAGGCCTACCCCACACCCCATCCAACAAGATATGGCCTTACATTGGATTATAGTGAATCCTTCCTATGAGAGTTTTTTCCTGAAATGTAGGATACAAAATTAAAGTTTTCTGTCAGCTTTTTCTTTATGTGAGCCGTGTGACTGTCACACCACATAGACTCAGACTCAGAAGCAAACATCACTTTAGCAGTGGAAACTAGGACAGCAGAGGGGATTTCAGCCATTGGAATGCCTTTAAAATAGTGTGGCATTGGATGACCTAAGACTAAATGTACTACATCCTTACACAAACCACATCTTATTCAAAAGTAGGCTACCATTATAGATATGATGCTAGCAGCCCTCCAGTCCAGCTCACATCTGGCTCCCTCCTGGGGTGGGGATCGAACCAGATCCTGGCCAGCCTCTCTAACCTCTGGGCTACCTGCCGCCCCAAATGTACAGCTATAAATGAAAACTTTACTTGGATGTGAATTGTAGACTTTGCCTCTGTTACAAATTCTATTCTAGTTTACAAAATGGTAGAGAATAATATTGATCATACCATGGCTACCATATACAGTACAGTGTATACAGTATATAGAAAATCTAGACCGTACCCAATTAGTATTTATACAATTACATTCCTTGCACCGTTGCACATAATCTCACATTCATGTAAGTATGATAAAGGGAAATTCAATTAACACTCAAGGTCTCTACATGCTTCTGCGTCACTTGTACGGCTAGTACGTGGTTCGCGCTGCGGAACACTGTTGCAAGCACTCTGTAATTCATACTTCTGTGTAGTCTACACAGCCTGTACCCAGTGGTGTCATTACACTTCTGTAAACTAGGTGGTATTGAATGTATACATTGTGATGTATTGAAAAAGGTCCATAAATTAGCTAGAAGTTGGATTCGGCAAAACAAAAACAACAAAGTAGTTGGTGGTAGCCACACTAGCAGACTCTCTGAGCAAATTTGGAGGAAGGAAGGGCTGCTGCTTTTATATAGGAGAGAGAGAGAGCGAAGAGAGAGCCGAAGATGGAGTGTGAGGACTCCGCCTCCATTCACTAACCAGCCAATCAATGGTGTGCAACATCTACGCGGCTGGTCGCTCATCGATCACGCATCGAGAAAGCGAGAGAGGTACGCGACCGCCTGTGCAACCTCCTCTGGAACAGTTGCGCGACCTTCGCAAACCTACGCAGACCTACGCAGACCCCTGTTTGCGTTGTTGTCAGTGAAGCATGAATCGCCCTTCACATTTGATCTATGCATGTTGCACTGGATTTGAACCCCAGTCTCCCACATACTCAACTCAACCACAAGTCACTGAGCGATGGAAAGATTGAGGTGTGCTGATATTCAAATTGTGTATTCAGCATTCTTGACATGGGAGAATAAGCAATTCTCTTGTTTCTTTCTCTTTTTTTTTCTGGGAGGAAGCCATTGTAATACATTTGAAGGGGTTCTATTTGGACACAAGCAGTATTTGAACCCTACAGTAAATGGCCCCACTTCTATCACCTGAGCCCACTGAGCTATAAGAGCAATTGATCCTGTGAGAATTAACTTAAGCAATCACCTCTCATATAAGGTTATTCATACAGAAGTGGTGATCTGAACCTTGCTGATGATACTGTATGATTACAATCATCATAATATCAGACACAGGGGATGCTGTACATACATTTCAAGAGTGTCAGGATGGTATGTTTCAGATAGACTTACTATTGGTTCCAGTGGAGGCTGGTCCATTGAGGTAGAAGAGGATGGTTCTCCCTTGAATTTTAAAACTTCTAATCTGTTGCACAAAATGCACTGAAACAGCTCACACACACACACACACACACACACACACACACACACACACACACACACACACACACACACACACACACACACACACACACACACACACACACACACACTGCTTTGGAGAGTTTCATTTTCTATGGTCTCAACAGTGGTTCCAAATGGTTAAAAATGCTAATGCAGGTTGCATGGGAACAGAGGAGACCGTATTTGCAGATCCTCCTCACTGCCCCATTCATTCATTTGGGGTTTTTATTTTCTCACTTTGTTTCAGTGTAAAATGAGGGGCTTCCAACAACAGAGCCACACCAAATATGGCAAACTGACATCCTGACCATCCAATGAAATCATAGGCTAGCTGTTTGTTTGTGTGTGTGTGTGTGTGTGTGTGTGTGTGTGTGTGTGTGTGTGTGTGTGTGTGTGTGTGTGTGTGTGTGTGTGTGTGTGTTCAAACCTGTGGAGTGGCAGGTGTGTCTGTTTTGTATAGGCTAGCAAGTTCAGTGACTTCACTGACTGACTGTGCATGTCGGTGCAGTTGTTGTTGGTGCAACATTCTGGAGAGAGAGAGATTTATTGAGAGACGAGCATAACTGTCTACACTAATCAAGAAATCCTCAGTATGTAACAGAACATGAGACAACTATGCAGAAAACATTGAAACACTGAAATCATAGATTTGGGCATAGATTAATTTAACACTAGATCCACAGTGCTCAGGCCAACTCTTCAAAATACATCTGGAGTTGGGGTTTTGGGATTTTAATGCGATTGTTTAGTTGGTGAGTTTTATTTAACAGGCCTAGGGACATTTGGTACACAGGGGTCATCAAAAGGCCAGAATAACACAGTTTGGATGCATGCCTTTGCATGTTGGTAGCTAAGCAATGCCAGCTAAAACGTTGGAAATGTAGGTTAATTTGAGCCTTTAGGGAAAAGTCACAATACAAAGAAGGAAATCCTATTCATATTTTCAATGGCAGCCTTCAGTTCCGATTTAGCCCTAAGAATGTTTTATCTTTCAAAGATTACCTTCCTGCACTGTATGTAACCGACAGAACAGTGCATCCATCACTATACAGCATGGGCATGAATGTTCTGGTCTTTGCTCATCTAGGACATCTGAAAACCATTCATTGTAATCCTAGTGTATATGCATTCTTCAGATCTGTTTAATGTATAAGTGTTATAACCTCTTATGTTAAGCCGTCTCACAAGACAGCATCACCTGACACCTAGTGTCTGGACCTGCTCTCCCATCCCTGAGCAGGAGCCAGGAGGCGTTGGGTGAGCTAGAAACCCTCTTCAGATTACCACACAACGCTGACATACAAACATCATTGTAATGACCTTCTCACACTAGCACTCCCCCTCCTAATGATCACAGATGGGCTCTGCCACCAGCCTCAAATATGAATGAAAAACACATCTCCCCAACAACGACAATCTGTTGCATGGACCGGCGTTAAAGATGAGGACTTGAGAGAAAACATACAGGGAGATTTTCCATTTTAGATGTGAATCAAGTAAATATCCCAGCGAGTGAATCGAGTGAACGTCCACAGCAGCACAGAGAACATTGAGGCTAATGGAGGCGGCCTGGAGGGCCTGGTATTAATGAATCAGTGGGATTTGAGTGGAGTCAGAGGCATATTGATTTATTTGTCTGCTTTATCAGAGGAAACCCTGAGGGAGACCGTGCATCCACTCACAACCACCAGCCAAGTGAGTTAGGCACACGCGCTAGAGGCATGAACACACACCCCATACATCAGAAGGAATAACACAGGCTCACAAAGTAGCTATAAGTCCGATTTGAGAGATTACAAGTTGTAGTCATTAGATTTGGATAATAACACAGCTGGAGTACCGAGGGAAGGATTAAATAACAAAGTCACTTAACTCACAGGTAAATAAATAAATAAATTAACAAGACAGAAAAAAGTCAGAGGAGCTGAATTCAACAAGTGTCAGTTCTTGAAAGTAGCCTTGGGACTTTAAACTCAAGAGAGTAAAAAGTTTTGCCTTTCCCAATACACAGATCTGCACAGAATGTTCAACTATTCACCCTTACTCAACTCATGGTGAAATAATACATTGCCTCAAGCTACAGCCGGAAAGAACAACACACACTAGACCAAACAAGGTGATCCACACACACACACACACACACACACACACACACACACACACACACACACACACAAACACACTTTTCTTCTTGCTCAGTGACCTGATTCTGCTCTGTTTGAATTTGAGGATGACGCTTGTCCAGTCCTTGGTGAACATAAGCAGAACTCACACCAACCCACACGTTGACTCATGCTAACACCCAACCTGGCACAGTCATGCACTGCAGCCACACAAAGGTGAACTGTCAAGATGAACAACTTCTACCTAAACTTCAACACAAGTGGAGATCTGACTTCTGATCGCCCGACGATTAATATCTATCTATATCTACTCCTGTACTGAGGCCGGCGAAGTTCCAACAATTACCACAATCTCCATTCTATTCACTGAAGTGCACAGGCCTTATTCATTAGCTAGTACTGTCTGTGACCCCTCTCTGTAATTCCTCTTGGCAGACCTTTGTGTAAAAATATGTCACACAGTCAATGGAGCTACAGTGTAATCTTATAAGATATTTTCATAAACAAATTCTGAAGCTATTATGAAGTATAATACACAGGGCTGGGGGTGAAATACATAAGAATCTGAATCACAAATGATGCATATTTGTGGGTTATTTGTGCCCATATACAGTATATGTGGGGCTAGTGTGTTTTGTCTGTCTTTGATACTGAGTACAGTCTGGCCAGAGTTTGTCAAAGTCCAAATCCTAGAGAAATCAGAGGGGATTGTGGGTAATGAGAGGCATTAATTAATGTAATCTCTTCTCTTCTTCTAATATTGGTTTTCAAGGAAAAGCAAGATCTCATCCTAAAAGTCATCACAATTGGAGTGAGCAAAAAAAAAAACTCTCATGAAATGAAAAAGCATCTGTTTAGTTTAGCATATAAACACATGTGTCGTGGCTCAGAACACTTCTGGGGTTCATCCCGGAATAGCCTGATGCCAAATGTCGTGACGCATATTCTGCCACGCTTCTGTGCCATCTACCAGAAGTCATGTGACAAACTGTATCAGAAACACAAGGTCTTTCATAGACCATTGAGAGCATTGAAATAACACAAACATTTTGGCTGTGAACAGGTAGGGACCTGCCTCACACTTCCCCCATTGACAAAGATACACACACACTCCCCAAAACCCCACGTAAACACCCACACCCCCTCTCCTAAAAAAAAAAAGGTTTACACCTCTTATTGGAGATACATGCACCCAAACATACACACACACACACACACACACACACACACACACACACACACACACACACACACACACACACACACACACACACACAGCCTCAGAGTGAAACCTGATTGTGATCTCTGATACCTCTCAGGAAACTCAATTGAATGCCCTCACATTCATGTAGAGACAAATCCCCTTATTAAACTGTGTTGTCTGTCTGCAAGCCCCATAGCAGACAAGAAAAACAAAAGATGACTTCTTCTATAACTGGAGGGATGAGTAAGGACAACTGTAGACAGTTGAGCTTTTACATTTCTCCCTGGCTCTTTGACTCACCGTCCCAATCACAATGAGAGACAACATCACTGGTGTTTTGCCTGAAGACCACTATGAGAACAACCTCAAGCACGGTGGGGCTTAGGATCAAAGCACCAACCTGGCAGGCATGGACTGAAACACTTACAGTGAGAGAGAGAGAGAGAGAGAGAGAGAGAGAGAGAGAGAGAGAGAGAGAGAGAGATCAGGAGACTTGGAGATAGCTGATGGTTGATAACAACCTAACCTCTCTCTCTTATCAGTGCATGTCTAAGACTTTCCAGAGCCTTAACCCTGCCAGATGTGCCTGTAAAGAGGCCAGCTTAGCTTACTGGGCTCTCTAGTAGTTTGATGGATATATATCCACAGTCAGGTGACCTCAGTCAGGTCTTTAAAGTGGTAGTCCACTCTTATATCAAAGTGTATAGTTGTCCCATTCATTTAAGGCATATAGCTGGATCTACAGTACACTACAGTATAGAACTGATAAAAAAAGAAAAACATATTTTGGAATGAGCTATCACTTTGGGGTGATAAGGGCCAAAGTGATAGCTCATCAGTTGGAAGGTGGCCCTGTGGCCAGCCTCAGCAGTGAAGACTTCACAAACACTGGAAATGTCACCTGTCAGGCACACTTATCATCTCACACGGCTACGTACATCAACCCCCGACCTCCTATCCTCTGCAACAGCCATGGTCATGCCCTGACCCTAGCCTTAGACCAGGACAGATGGAGGCCTGGCATGATCCAATAACCCAATACACATTCTCTCTAAGCAGTTGACGTAATGCACAATATAGAAAGAGCAACACTCGCAAATATTTGTTTAAAGAAAATTATTAAATTGTTAAATTATTATTTATTATTATTATTATTATTATTATTATTATTATTATTATTTTCATTAGTCAATAGTAGAGACATTCACAAAAACGTGTTTTAAAACCATCTCTGTCAAGATGTATTGCTTTGAATGCCCTGATTGAAATTGACCATTTGAGTCAATTCCTACAACTCAATTCCTACAATCCTACGATTCCCCACTCTCTCCCACGTGAGGTCCTTCTGTTGAATAGTGCAAGAGTGCAAAAACTCCTATTTTAACGTGGTATGACAGTTTTTTTTTTTAAGAAATAAACATTTCGATTAGTATGATGCAGTTGCATGCAACATGATTACCAGAAATACACATGAAAATGGATTTCGGGGTAAACTATCCCCTTTAACAAACAACAAAATGTCCCAAAAATAGCTTAACCAATGGAATATTTACAGCTGTGGCGTTGGTGTGGAACTTCTTAGGCTCTGTCCTCCTGGAGACAGAGAATGCTCTCTTTGTCATCAGAGTATCATAGATGCACTTACAACAACAGAGCTGCCTCCAAAACTCCTTCAGCATCAACACCAGATCATGTATTCTGTTTGAAAGTCTTCTGAGTGTGTGCGTGTGTGTGTGGGGGGGTGTCTTTCTGTGATTCTTCAGTGGAGAATAGGAGTGAGAATGCTGCTTCAGAGACATGTGAAGGTATAGGGAGGTGGAGAGAGGGAAAGACCTGAGAGGAAAGAAGGTAAAGGAGGTAGAGAGAGAGAGTCTTGGCTGGTGGAGTGGCAGAGGTCCTGGTTGGTTATCTGTTTGCGTGGAGAGGAGACTGGAGGGACATCTGGTTTCCAGTACAGACATGCCCCTCATAACCCATAACCTGTCTTTACTGCAGGCACGGACTGGGAAAGGGGGGGTAGACATACACACACACGACTCCAGACCTGTAGACTTCCCAGCGTGCCCGGCTCACATTCCTGACCTCTTTCTGTCACCCTTTCAGTTGACGCACACCCACACACACACACCCCCCTTCCCCCCTCCCAAAACCCCTGTCTCCCCCTCCTCCCTCCTCCCTGACTGTCTCTGAACTAGAAACACACACTCAGCCCTCACACCTCACACAGGAGTGAATGGGAATCACGTTCCTGGACAGACAAGAGTGATTGACAGTTAACACATTGACTGACAGAGGGTGTAGATGGCATCCTGAAGCCATTGGCAGCCTGTCATTCAAATAAACATGAGTGTTCTACATGCATGTATCTGAATACCTGATACTCAAGAAACTAAGAGAGAAATCTGCAGTTATCCTGGACAATTGTTCAGACTTAACATTCAAGACTTCAAGAGCATGACACTGCAACACTAGGCAGATTTAAACCCACCCCCCGCAGAGTGGAGAATGTGATGAAGGGGCCAAAAGGGAAAGATAAGGCCCTTGGCTGCCATCCCCCACCCCATACCTAATATGCAACCCATGGAGACGGGATTGGGCCAACAATGTGACCAGGGCTCATGTGCCCCTTAGGCAGGAATGCCACTGGATCCCAGAGCATCGCACAGAACAGGAAGCAGATCACTGATCTAATCTGGAACCATACACAACCCACCAGCAGTACTGATGAACACACAACAAACAGCCAGCACTCTAATCCCCTGTATACTCAACGGACCACTTACAAACACACAGGAAAAACCAACTCAGTAGAGGATCGAAACAAACTTCCCACAGCCATAGAGACAGACAACTGAAAGTAGACCGGCAATATACAAACTACAACCATAAGTAGTACACAATGTAATTATAGTACACCTATATAACAGTGAAAACAAAGAGACCAGTGGATGAGACATAATTACAGTGTATCATCACTATGTGTTTGTGCTCATGTCTCTGAGATTTAGCTAGTACCATGTCTCTGAGTGTAGTCCAGTACCAGTACTTACTGTGCACGGAGCCCTGTTGGTGGGCTGAGGCTTTAGGTGGGCTGATTCTGCTCTTCGGATGGGCCATCTCTGCACCCTGTGTCTGGACCTGGGTCTGTGTCTGAGCCTCGCTCTGCTGCTTGTCCTGTTGCTGTGTGGTTGATCCAGCAGGTACCAGGGTCTTCTGCTTGGTGAGGGTGCCATCACTGCCCGCCCTCATCAGCTTCTCTCCCACACTCACCACTCGGGCTCTGCCCCCCGCACCGCCAGCGGGGCACTCCTTACGGGGGGAGGGCAGCTTGGATCCTGCCGCGGCCGAGGAGGGCCGTGCAAGCCGAGAGGCTTTCGACATCCTGCTCACTGGACGGCTTGGTCTGTGGGTCTTGCAAAGTCTCTGTCAGAGGCCAGGTCTGGATGTGGAGTATTCCCAGGTTCCAAGTCTCCGCAGATCTCTGTGTGTGTCTCTCCCACTCAGCAAGTGCTGACTGGAGCAGGTACGCTGGGAGGCCAAGGGGAGGGCACTTTTGGGAAGGCAGGGCAGGAGGAGGTGGGTGGAGAGAGGGGGGGGGGCGGGAAGAGTTAGCGGCTCCCTGGAAGGTGTTCTCTTCTCCTGGCAGGGCCTCCTGGGCTCATCCTCCAAAGCAGAGTTGTGTGTGTGTGTGTGTGTGTGTGTGTGTGTGTGTGTGTGTGTGTGTGTGTGTGTGTGTGTGTGTGTGTGTGTGTGTGTGTGTGTGCGTGTGTGTGTGAGCGTGTGTGTGTGTGTTCAAACCTGTGGAGTGGCAGGAGGTGCTGGGCCAAATGCAAATAGCCAATGTCAGCGCATTCCAGCTCTCTATCCCCCTCTCTCCCTCTTTACCGTCCTCTCACACTCTCTTTCTGTCCTTTCCTCTTCCTCTTCTTTAATCTTTCATACTCTCCTTTGTCATGAACGGACACTTCTTACTCCCTCCTTCCTCTTCCTCTAATTCCCTCTCTCTTGATTGTCCTCTTCTTCTCTTTCTTTTTTGCTCCCTTCTTCTCTGCTCCTCTCTGCTTAGCTGATGCTCAGTGGGTAACTGTTCCAATGCTCTGGCAAGCACAGACTAGACATCGAGACTGAAAAGGAAAGAGAGCTAGAGAGAGAGAGAGAAAGAGAGAGAGGGAGAGAGAGAGAGAATCCGAGAGAGCGAAAGAGAGAGAGAGAAAGAGAGAAAAGAGCAGGAGGGAGAAAGAGAGCGAGCGAGTGGAGGATTTGCGATCCCGCCTCCTCAGGTGCAGCTGCTGAAGCCGTTCCAGATGTGTGTGTCCCTTCACGTCACCGCCCAGCCATTCAGATCTCTGCTCCACTCGATCACTCACTGCAGGGTTCCCTTCTAACTTACATCACTCTACCCCCCCCCCCCCCCTCCCCCATCTTTCTCATTCCCTCATTCACTCCGTCCGTCTAGCACTGCCAGTCTCACTCACACATGTGAAAAGACGATGTCCTGGCTGGCAAAGCACACATTCACACACAAACTGTAGACCCACCGACCCCTTCACCGAAGGAATTCACAAAGAATTAAAGAGCACAGAGGAGGGCAGGATTACTGTCAACGCAGCATGCTTCTCTGCACAGTGTGTGTGTGTGTGTGTGTGTGTGTGTGTGTGTGTGTGTGTGTGTGTGTGTGTGACTGTGTGTTGCTCAGATAAGAGAGGGGGGAAAGAGAGACAGAGAGATGGAGAGAAAAAGAGAGAGAATGAGGGAAAAGGAGAGAGCGAGGCAGAGAGAGAGAGCTAGAGAGCGAGCGAGAGAGAGGAAAAGAGTGAGCGGTGAAGTGAGAGACATATGGAAAAAGGGAGCAGTAGTTCAGTTCAGTTGAGGACCCCAGAATTACAGAGGGGAGAATCCTTCCCCACTCCTTCTCCTCCCTGCTCACTTCTCTGTGTGCCTAAACAGAATGTTCTGTACATCTGCACACACACAGCTCATCCTCACACACTCAGCACAAACCCCTCGCCTGACATTCAAATAATCTCTGACAACGTGTGCGAAACAAGACAATAACAGACGAAGAGTCAGATTTTCTCCACTCAAAATAGATGATCTCAAACAGAGAAATAAGTAGAAAGCCGTAGACAAAAGACAGTAGACTGCGGTCTAAAACCAAAAACAAAGGTTGCAGCTGTCTATGGGAGGAATAAGTAACAGAGGCGTGTTCAGGAATGTTCTGTGTTTATTTTGGAAGGGGTACAAAAGTGACACTGATCATTTTTACAGGTATGTTGGCTACAACACTTTAGACAATCACACATCCCATGAATACAGTGGTGTATGACTCACACATGTGAAAATAACCTATGACGCTGCCATATCACGTGTACTGGCTTGTACAGTACATACATGGTTGTTGACAGGTCACAGGGGCTACTGCCACATGTGTTGTGATACGTGTGTGGTTTGTTGCAAGTGGCGGGTGTGTGAAATGGACTTGTGTTTGAATACCCAGTCTGCCATTGCGTGCTGAGAGACTTAACACCAGGGAAAGGATTATAGTGGGCACAGGATCAACAGAGACAGACAACAAACTATGAAAGGAAAGAGCAGCCAGACACACAGACTGTACCACTCAGTCATTGTTCTAGGGGACTACTGGATTCCCAAGGAAAATGATAATACCACTGACATTCTTGAATAACACATTGTACTGTATGGTATGCTATAGTTCCATGTAGGTATTCTATTTTATTTTTCAGGGTATGTGCACAGCTCTCTCTCTCTCTCACACACACACACACACACACACACACACACACACACACACACACACACACACACACACACACAATCTATTTGCCTATAATTCAGTCACCCTGTGATTTGAACAATTCCCCCATCCCAAACCCCCCACATCAAGGCTAAAGACTATTAGACTAGCCATCTGGACGGGACAGACATCAATCATCATAGGTATTAAATAATCATATCAACACATATCTGTGGAATGGGTTTACAGTGGCAGTAAAACAGATTGACCTACATACAGTTAGGTCCCTACCTAAAGCTCATGGCTAAGAACCTGAGGGGTGCTCATTGTGTGTCTTAAGCTTCAGTATGTGAGGAAGTGAGAGACACGCTGACATTTCCATATGAATAACTGGGAATAATTGCAGCCCTGTTAGATTACGCTGCAAAACTCGTCTTACAATGGGACAAATAATGTAAACACAACTTCTGTGTCATGCCTTTGGCTCAGCTCCTCTGTGTTTACTGTGAGACTTAATACACACTTGAAACTCAGAGACACACACTATAAAATTAGAACTAACAACAGGGAAACCATAGAAAACAATTGAGCCAAAAAAACAACCAATCAGAGACAACAGTTTTTTCCTTTTCTATATGCGTGTGCCTGTGTGTATGTGCATGTTTGTTTGTGTGTGTGTGTGTGTGTGTGTGTGTGTGTGTGTGCACTCAAACTAAATGAAAAGCCTCTAATAATATGATGTGGATTGGATGCATCCCAGCAGCCAGCAGCACTCAACCCCAGTCCTGATTGTACAGTACGCCACACTCTTTGAAGGGAAGCCTATGTTCAAAGACTTTTAAATAACATATAATTTATGGACAGACATAATTTTAGAGCATTTCCCAATTAAGTCTATATGCAAGATTCATAAGTAAGTGAAAGTATGAAATAACATACCTTCAAAGACAAGTACTGTGTGCTGAATAGTCATGGCAACAGATGTACTCATTAATATTCTATACAATATCTAGAATAGGGTCAAACCATAATTGTACCACAGATTTCAATGCCCCACCCTTACAGACCTTTATATATGTTAGCTTGCATGCCTGCCCAACTGTAGGAGTCGTGTCTTCTAGACCAGTGGTTCTCAAAGTGGGGTCCGTGAAATAATTTGCTATAAATTACAAAAATGTACTGTATCATTAAAAAGTGCATATCTACAGATGAGGACCATTTGCGCCAAACTGTGCAATAAAACAAGCATATTGCGTCCGAGATATATTTGAGTCAGTCCACATCGTCAAGTGATGCTAAGCCCAAACTAGCTAAATTGAGAAAATATGACGACAGTTATATCGAGTTTGGTTTTATTGAGAACACCAAAATGCGTCATGTGTCTTCAGGTGCTAGCGATCGAGGCCATGAAGCCAGCCAAGCTAAAGCGACATCTGATTACAAAGCACCCGGAATATCAGGGCTAAACAAAATAATTTTTCCGTTGAAAGAGCGAGGAATACACCCGCCAGAAAACACGGATGGTGAACCTGGCCACAACTTCGGAGAAAGCACAGAAGGCTTCTTATTTGGTGGCTCAACGGATTGCTAAAAGTAAGAAGCCACACACAATTGGAGAAGAACTCATACTTTGAGCGGTGGTTGAAATGTGTGAAGTTATGCTTGGGACAGAGGCAGCTAATAAACTGAAAGCTGTACCTCGTGACACCGTGAGGAGGAGAACTGAAGAACTCTCGGTTGACATTCAACCATAGCTACTGGATAGATTGCGTTCCCGTGAGCAATTTTCTATTCAGTTGGACGAATCAACAGACATTGCCAGGGCGGCTCAGTTGATTGTTTTGGTTCGCTATCCATGGGAAGGGAACATTTTGGAGGACTTTCTGTTCTGCGAGGAGGTGAGGAAATATTCAGACTCCTGGATGCTTTCATGACTGAAGTGGGACTGAGCTGGGAAAAATGTGTGGCCATTTGTACGGATGGTGCGGCGGCGATGAGTGGGGTTATTGCGCGGTTAAAGGCCAAAGGCCAAAAGTTCCAAAGTTATGGAACCAGACCGTCACTCTGTTTTGAACACAGTTGTGACTGCAGTTAATTTTGTGAAGTCAAGGGTACTGCAGTCACGTTTGTTTGGACAACTTTGTAGGGAGATGGGTGCTGGGCATGACGCACTGCTATATCACTCTGAAATGCGATGGCTCTCTCGTGGTAAAGTTTTGAGCTACGCAGTGAGATGTCAGAGTTTATGAGAGAGGACAAACCCGACATCGCAGAGTTTTTTTTGTGACCCGGAGTGTGTAGCCGACATATTCAACTTTCTCAACAGCCTCAACCTCTCTATCAAAGGAGGCTATGCATCTGTCCTTTATGAAGAAAACAGAGCTATGGAGAAGAAGGATACAAGATGGAGTAACAGACATGTTTCCCAACTGAGTTTCTCTACACAAACAACCTGCCTGTGGCTATAGTGAGAGAGGTAGCCACCTCTCACCTCACTGCACTGAGCGAGCACTTCAGCTCATACTTCTCCGATGTGAACACTGATGCCTGGGACTGGGTGCGGGATCCCTTTGCCCCAGCTGCAACAAGTGGCCTTACTGGTAAGGCAGAAAAGGAGCTGTTGGACTTATCCTGTGATAGGACATTGAAGGCCCGATTCTAGCAGGCGCCTCATGCCCGACTTTTGGCCCTCCCTCTCACATGAGTATCCTGAACTCACTGCTGAGGCCATGAAAATATTCCTCACCTTTCCTACCACTTACTTCTGTGAGTCATCATTCTCCACTTTGACTGCAGTGAAGACTAAGTACAGGGCCCCAAAAAGTTTGAGAACCCCTGTTCTAGACAGGGGGGGAGGGAGTAGGGAGTGAGGGAGGAGGGGGTGAGATAGATGGTAGGGACCAGGGGATGATGGCGGGGTGCTCTCGGGGTATGTATATGGTGAAGTCACTTGCTTGGGGATTGCTTGTGCTCTAAGGGAATGGAGTGGTGGTGGGGGTTATTTATTGACTTGGTGAGCCCCTGGAGTCATGGAGGGGAGGAGAAGGGAGGTTGTTATGGAACTTCTGGCGGGCAGGTCTGAGTGCCTCTGTGGTATTTGTGTAATTAAGTGGCCGTTCCCTCCATACACTGTTATTAGAGCAGGGGCACCTGGGTAACAACAGTTTCTGTAAGGGCTGGGCTCAGGGCCAGGCCAGGCTGATGTTTGACTGTGGTAGACAGAGATGTGGAGGGGGATCTTCCACAGGCATGGCAGCATTTCTAAGTGCATTTATGCAATTCAAAAGCATTTATTTAGGAGTTTTTGAGATAGAAAAAGGACCAATATTCTACTACTGTAAGGTGAACAGATGTGAACACTAAGTCATTAGACTACAGAACAGCAAAATATACATAGAAAAGCTTCAGATAAAGCCATCACACTCCCTCATTTATGTCTTATAGTTGACTTTGAGCCAGCTGAAATGGACTCATCAAAGAGTTAACTATTAACTCTGACTAATGGGACAATGAATGAGTCAGTGACTGAGGAGTGGTTTAGAGTGCACTATATGGGGTATTATCAGTCAGACGTGAAGTCATAGAGGGGGATTTCCTGAACAAACAAAGTTATACTGGGACCTTTAAATGGATGATCCAGAGAGCACAAAAGACAGTGACTTACAGACCTAGCAAGTGTGTGTGTGTGTGTGTGTGTGTGTGTGTGTGTGTGTGTGTGTGTGTGTGTGTGTGTGTGTGTGTGCATGTGCGTGTGCGTGTTACGTCCCTCCGCCTGATTTGGTTTGTTGATTAGCCATTTTAAGTTGCCCAATGTTGGCGTGCACTCTCTCTAGTTATCTGATGGCGCTCTCCACATTTCTGTGTGAAAGTTAATGTTTTATGTGTTATGTAATAGCGTCCCTTTAGTTCTCCTTTAGTTTTCTTGTACCCATGGATATAGTATTGGTAGTTCTCTCTTTTCTCTCTCCTTATTTCTCCTTAACAGTGTTCTGAATGACTATAGACCTTATAGCCTTGACATCCCACATCATGAAGACCATGGAAAGACTGGTGCTAGCACACGAGACCCCTGGTGAAGACATCCTTGGACTACCTGCAGTTTGTCTACCAGGCAGACATTGGTGTGGATGATGTCATCATCTACCTGCTACACCGAGCTCACTCCCATTTAGATAAGGCTGGCAGCACTGTGAGGGTCATGTTCTTGGATTTCTCCAGTGCATTTAACACCATACAGCCCTTACTACTTGCAGCTGCTGAGGATGCAGGTGGACTCCCCCATTGTTTCCTCGATTACGAACTTCCTGACCAACAGGCCAAACTTTGTACAGCTGCAGGGATGTGTGTCGGACTGGGTGGTGAGTAGCACTGGTGCCCCCCGGGGGACAGTTCTGGCTCCCTTCCTCTTCACCCTCTATACCTTGGACTTGAGGCACAACACAGATACTTGCCATCTGCAGAAGTACTCGGGCGATTCTGCTATTGTGGGATGTGTCAGTGGAGGCCAGGAGACCAAGTACAGAGGGCTGGTGGACAGTTTTGTTGAGTGGTGTGAGCTGAACCACCTGCTACTCAACATCGGCAAGACAAAGGGGATGGCGGTGGACTTTAGGAGGACTAGGGTCCCCCTGTCTCCTGTTTCCATTCAGGGAGGGAGGACGTGGAGGTGGTCCAGAGCTACAAGTACCTGGGGGTGCACCTGGACAATAAACTGGACTGGACTGGTAACACAGACGTCCTGTACAAGGGGGGCCGGAGCCGGCTTTATTTCCTGAGGAGGCTCAGGTCCTTTGGCGTGTGCAGGACTGAACATGTTCTACCAGTCAGTGGTGGCCAGCGCAGTGCTGTATGCGGTGGTATGCTGGGGGGGCAGCATCAAGGAAGGTGACACCAAGAGGCTGAACAAGCTTATTAGGAAAGCTGGTTCTGTCCTCGGTGTCACCCTGGACACTGTGGAGGAGGTGGCCAATAGGATGAGGACCAAACTCCTCATTGACAATCCCTCCCATCCCCTACATGACACTGTGGCAGAGCAGAGAAGCTCCTTTAGCAACAGATTACTACAAACACGTTGCAATAAGGAGCGCTATAGGAGATCTTTTCTGCCTGCCGCAATAAGACTGTACAACTCCTCCTCCGGCTGGCTCGATCGGGGTGTTAAATCACACTGGACTGTTCTTACTGTATATAATGTTTCAGACTGCCTATCTTATTTTATTATTCTATTGTCACTTTATTTTGTTGTTGTTTGTGATGGGAGCTGCTGTAATGCCTTAATTTCCCCTCGGGGATCAATGAAGTACCTATCTATCTATCTATCTATCTATCTATCTATCTATCTATCTATCTATCTATCTCTCTATCTATCTCTCTATCTCTCTATATTTCTTGAATGCAGTTTTATAGTGGTAGAGGGCATGAGGGCTGCGGGCAGACTTCTTCTTTTCTTCTTTCCTTCACCTAGAGCAGGTGATAGTTACGGTTGGTTACTGGAAGACTCAGGGTTCAGAGCCCTCTGGGGCAGTTTCTCTCACATTCCAGACACAACCATGAGTCATGAAGAATTACAACACAAAACACCCCTTCACTGCTTCCTGTGATCCTGAGTCAGTCACACACACACGCACACGCACACGCATACACACACTTTTATCGAATATACTGCTTTTTTACATTTTCTGATCTAGGACAAACCAGTTACTGGCTGTTGTATAACCTGGGGCAACAGTAAAAGTAAAATGTTCTTCACAACAATCATTTCACCCTGGAAAATAATCAATATTTCATCACAAACTTCATAACATGATCAATAACATGATGTGTGGGACAGTATTGTAATATGAATAAAGACCAATAATGAGATGTGTGTATTTCTGTTATCTTGTTGTCTTGTTAGGTCTGTAGGCCTATTGTCTGTAGCCCAGAGAGATGGCAAACAGAAGATCTCGCCTCCTCAACATCTACTGGTCCCCAAGGACCTCACGACCTTGACTAATGTGTAAAAGTGAATGGTGAGTGTCCCTTTCATGAGCTAACTCTAAGTTGCATGGCTGGACCTTTCAGGCAGTCAGGGACAATAATAGACTTCCTGCCTCTCGCCTCCTCAACATCTACTGGTCCCCAAGGACCTCACAACACTTCACATTGTCACCTCCATTCACTTAGAGTTAGCTCATGAAAGGGACACTCACCATTCACTTTTACACATTAGTCAAGTGATACACAGACTTCATAGTCAAAAGCAAAATCAGCTATTTCAGTAAGGATTAAGCAGGGTTAAAAAAATAAATTAAAAAAAAAGAAGAAGAAGAAGAAGAAAACACTTAAGTAGTTGATCCTTTCATTATCACACCATAACAGTTACAGCAATGCTCAGTCTTGAGTCATGGTTCAATTCTTGGTAGTTGGGGTCATGTGTATATCTTGTGGAAACTGAAGGATGCTGTATGTTGGTTTAGCTGTTGTTGTGTTCCAGTGAAGGATGAGGTTCATGCAGAGGACACAGCCCTTGAGGAACCAAGTCATAGCCTCCGTTTGAGGATGAGATCCCATTCCCTAATCGTGAGTTAAACGCTTAAATGTAGGTTACGACGACAGGATTGCTATGATCCTGGTCAATGCAGAAAGAGGAACATCAGAATTCTCTTCTGAGCAATAAATACGACTACTGGGCACTTTGTTTTCTTCCAAATCAAGAGACAAAATAGTCCAAATGCGTAGTGAGTTCATACTGGCATCAATGGTGATCCAGCTGTGAGGAACACAATGTTGCTTCTTTCACCAGTAGTGTGAAACCCTTTACCACGCAAGGCTAGGCTCTGTACCATACAGCCAGTCCTCCATCTGTCTCTGGGGCCCCCCTGTGGCCTTACAGCTCACTCCTGCTCTCTGAGTGAACATTGTGCACGCACACAAGCACACACGCAGACAAGCACACACACACTGGTAATACCTAACCTCATACATATAGACATGAACAAGGACAACATTGTAAAGGTGCATGGCTGGCAATATAAGCTGTATGCCATCATATACAAGCTGTGTGATTTTAGATGCCCATGAAATTCAGTACAAAAGGAGTAAATTCCTAAATGGTGTATTTATCATTCAGAAATGTGGCAGTTCCAGTAAATGCAGTCAAAACTACAACGTAGATTTAGCTAAACTTCAGGGTTTAAGGGGAGCCTATCTGGACAGTTTGTCTGAATGTTTTATTACTAGGTATTTGTCCTGATAATGTTTATGGGTTTAAAGAGGGCTAAAGCAGGAAACTATGTATCAGACAAATATCACACTGCCAACACTCACTAACTGTGAGGCATCTAAAGTTGGCTGGTCTGAGAGAGAGAAACTATAGCACATTAAGGCTGATGTAAATAAGAGCCCCCTTCAGTCTCTTTATGGCTTATTGATTTTAAGTGCACTGGCTGGCTGCTGAGAGAGAGAGAGAGAGAGAGAGAGAGGAAGAGAGAAAGAAAGAAAGAAGAGGAGGCTGCTAGCCATGCCTGGGAGAGAAGCATCTTTGTGGGGACAGGAGCACTGTGCCAAAGAGGAAGGCCAGGCTCCCTCTACTCCATTTCCCACGTGATTAAACTCTTGACACACACAGAACAAACAAACAAACAGCCACACAAACAAACACACAAACACATACGCCCACATAACTCATGTTGAGATAAGATGTTGAACTGTCTCTTTAACTGTCTTTTTGATCAACATGAACCGCCTGACTTGCAACCTGAAAGTCGCTGGTTGAAAACGCACTTGGGACACTACTTTTTTTTTGTGTGCTAATTTTTGATCATTCTTGTTGCTTACGCTAATATTTGCGAATGCCTTTGCTAATGCTAATGCCTTCCCCAGACAACTTACCCTAATCCTAACCACTCAGAAGTTAATGCCTAGTGGCCCTCTGTGGCTCAGTTGGTAGAGCATGGCGCTAACAATGCTTATGTTGTCGGTTTGATTCCCACTACACTCACCGGCCACTTAATTAGGTACACCTTGAACTTCAGCAGGTCGTCTTGACTATGTCTACATGCCTAAATGCATTGAGTTGCTGCCGTGTGATTGGCTGATTAGATATTTCAGTTACCGAGCAGTTGAACAGGTGTACCTAATAAAGTGGCCGGTGAGTGTATCTCTGAAGAGGTGTGGAGAGTGGAGCCGAGGAACATGGAGATCAGACTGAAGGGCAGGGTGGAAATGAGCGTCAAGAGCACTTGAGTATTATCACAAACATCAAGTGCTGTTACTTATGAAAATGTAACAGGTTGCAATTTGCTCCACTGTTTATGTTTGGGTTGGTGGCCCACTCTTTAAAGATGTGCACATCTTACAGAGTGCGGCTATAAGGTATCTTGTTGATATACAACTTTGTTGTAACTATGTACAAAAATTCCCAAGAAATGATGCATAATGGCATCTATAATCTTGCTAATGGCAATAACAAGGCTATTGTGATCTCTATGTGTCTACCCAAAGGCTTCGGCCTTTGATACCTCAAGTCACTGCAGCACCTTCAGTGGCTTCCTGCTCTTCCCTATGTGAAGGAAACACAACCTGGGATGTAATGGTGTATAGGCATAGTCACACATTTTCTCTGTTGTTATACTGTACTGTACAATGGTGTATAATCCATTTGTGTAGATTACTTTACTGTTATGCATCTTTCAGTTTAAGTTTCAGCTATCTGCCTTTATTATTATAACAAACTTGCAGTTTGCTCATGGCAGAGTACCAAGCTGGCCAACCTCTTCAGTTCAAATGTGGCCAGAGTTTGTAGGCACATGAGCTGTAGGGTATCCCTAAGGTATTAATACAGAATCATGAATTATCAGTCCTGTCAACAGTGTATAGCCAATACATACAGTAGACCCACAGCAGTCTCTGTACATGAGCCAACACAAAAACCATATACAAGCTGTCAAGTGTGTCAGCATGAACACAATCATATTATGTAAATTGGAAAGACAGTGAAGGTGACGGTGAGACAGACAGCAGGCTAATTTTGTTGTCAAATTATGACTGTAATTGTCTCGCTTTGATCACACTTGTGAAATACAGTCTGCCTGTGTAATCACTCAAAATGTTCCCCCTCTTGCTCTGTTCTCACTCAGGCAGGGTAACAAAAGAAGTGAAAGTATGAACAGGAATATGAAATCCTCCCTCAGATGATGTGGTTAAACACAACAGACACAAATGTATTCAGCTGCTCTGTGAACAGTATTCTGTTACTGGGCCACATGAAGGAGCTGAGGTTTCCTAGGGCCTCAGCCCGGGGACTGTCTGGCGACAGTGGCCTCCACTCCCAGTAGCAAGGCTTTGGCACAGGAGCCTGTTTGGCATAAACATGTAAATATGCCTATCTTCCCTGTCAGCTAGAAGGTAGCTCGAGGGTAGAGCATAATACATTTAATTACTTATGAAGATCAAGACAGGGTCAGGATACATCCTAGCCAGCATGACACGCATCCCAATCATTGACCAAAACCAGTCAACAAAGTTAGCCCTCATATTTCATCTGTGTAGTAGAAACATTTATAAAAAAAAATACAATTTAAGAAGGCCCTTCCAGTTACCATGTTAACTGTGTCAAAGGGCCACAGTGACCTGCCTGAAAGAGACATAGGGATCACTTAGCTGAATAGCGTCACTGAAGCCCCCCCTCCGAGCCCTAGGGCCTGTAAGATCCTGCTGCAAGCATCATGTCAACAGCTGGAGGAGCTAAAACAGTCTTGTTCATCTGTGACTCATACATTATGGAGGAGGAATATTCATCTTACACAGCAACAGCTGCAATCTTGTGTCTAGCGACGGCTCTCTAAATACAGTATGTAGCTGAGGGCGAGTGATGTCCGACACAAGGGCATGAACTCTTATATCAAAAATGTTTTCATCAATCCTAGGTCATCAGTGGGGTCTTAGGCTGGATGATGAATCACCATGAATTTTCTTCAAGCAAAAGCAACAGATGACAACTATTGAAATATTGTCAACAACAATTTTCAGTGTATTAAGCCACCAGGAGGCAGCACTAAAACAAGCACACAACACAGCTTTCCTTTTCCCCTGGATTAGCCATACACATTGGCTACAGTATGTATCTATGCTATTGCATTTGTAACCACTTAGCTGCCATTCTCAACCCACCTATAGTAGAGGATCCTTAAAGGTCCAATATGTAACATTCAAGCTTTCTAAAAGCTTCCTAATGGTTGTAATGACTATGTTTAATCGGTAGCGATCAGGGAATGAGATCCCTTAATTTTTCTAACGTTGGTTGGGTCTGGAAAAAGTGCTTACTAAAAATCTTCAAATTGTGTGTGCATCCAGAAACACAATGTCCGAAACGGAAATTCCATTTCAGGGGGTTATATTATTATTAGAGAGGATGTTTGGAACTTCTAACTGAATTTCTCCGCAATGACCAGAGGTGGAAGATTTCCAACAAATTTACGCCCTGCTCCTTTAATATTTATGACTTCTCAATCCCCATAGAAAACTCAGTTATTTCCCCCTTAGTCCTGAGATTTCCATTGAGACTCAGCAGTTAACAGCCTCAGCAACAGTAGCAGCAGCTGTGAGGGTGGAGGTTCTAGAGCTTAAATGGCCACAATACAGAATTGACCTTTTCTTCATGTGAGCTACAGTAAGCACTATGGGAAGAATATTCATGGTGTTGGGTTAAAACACAAGAGCAACGAAGAGTGTCATGCACCATGATACCACAGCCCAGATAACATCTTATGGTCTTGGAAGGGAGATAAAGAAACCTGGTGTGGATACTATGAGTGATAATGTAATTGAGCACATTTGGTAATGCGTCAGCAGACATGAACAACATTGTCCTCTTCCTAACCCTAACCCTAACCCTGTCTACCATAACCCTGTATAGTATCTATAACTTACAGCTGAAGTGCTCAAAACAGCCATATTTCAGTTATGACCTTTAACATGAGAAAGAACTCTTGGTTTAAGCGCTCCCATGACGGGACATGAGGAATTTGTGTATAGGTGTGTGTGTGTGTGTGTGTGTGTGTGTGTGTGTGTGTGTGTGTGTGTGTGTGTGTGTGTGTGTGTGTGCGTGTGTGTGTGTGCATGTGTGCGTGTGTGTGTGTGGTTGTGGCTTGCCAGGGTGTATCCTCCAGTGGGTTACAAGATTTACTCTAGAGGTTTTCATCGTGCAGGTTACAAGATTTACTGCCTCTAAATCAAGCAGCAGGTCTGAAATTATTGATTTTTGTCCATATAACTTTCCATACATTTAGCAGTCATACTGTCATGCTGGCAATACCAATGGTTTTGGAAATATGATCTAGCATAATATCCTCTGTAGCAGACATGACATGTTTGTGTGGTGTGCATTGCACTCTTGCAACAGTGTGTCACCATAATCCACGGTATCTGCTTTAACATTCAGAATATAAGGGGATTTTTTTCTAGTGAGGAATAGTAAAATAGAGAGTTGAATCAAACTAGATTGCCCCTTATTGCCCCAGAAATGTAACTATTCAGAGCAGTCCTTACCACTGATTATGACACAGCCATGTCTAATCTCTCTAACTTTAGAGAGGACCTGCATAGGGACAACCTGCTCACACCGAGATACGGACGCATGTTCCGATTGTTCATGCTACAGAAAACAACCAATGTTTACGTATGCTTTACATATGCCTCCATTGGTCGTGAGGGGAACTGCCGACACATGGCACGGAGGGGAGGAAGTGCATCGGGTAACTGCCCAACATCGCTGGTTCGAATTGCGCTTGTGACACTACTTTTTTAAAACCATTTTTTTTTGGTGCTAATTCTTGCTAATTCGCTAATTCGCTAACATTTGCTAATGCCTTCCCCTGACAATTTACCCTAACCTTAACCACTCAAAGTTAATGCCTAATACTGTCTAACCGCCATGCAAATTGTAATTCACGTGGTCAAGCATACGTAAACATAGGTCGTATTCTGAGGCATGAACAATCGGAACATGCATCCGCAGGGCATGAGATCAGGTTGACTCTCCATCTTGATTATCTGGACCCAGAGAAGCTTCTTTCATGCTTAGGTGGACATTTCTGCCCCCTTCTGTTTCGTTGAATGCTTAACTCCACACTTGAATACCTAATGTACTGTATGAATATGAATATGTTTTTCATGCCCATTCACATAAGAGAGGTTTGCATTAATGTAGGCATGAGCACAGAGCATCATCTGCTCCGATGAGCTGAACAAGTTTTACTGTGGGGTTGAAGGTTAAGTAGAGAGAGAGAGAGAGAGAGAGAGAGAGAGAGAGAGAGAGAGAGAGAGAGAGAGAGACACACACACACAGAACGAAAGAGACAGAGCAGGCGTAGGCTCCATACATCCAGTAGGTTACATGTCAGTTGTAGTGACTACATCAGCATCCATGCCGTCAGAGAACAGGAGGCCCCTCCCCTGTGCTCCACAAACCTGCCGTCAGCAGTCTAGATCTGCTGAACCAACAGCACACAGGCATAAGCCACACAGAGGACAGAGATCAACTTCAGAGTTAACATAACACAAACACACACACACACACACACACACACACACACACACACAGTCCTGAGTGTTCACTATGGTGAGGAGGGGGATAGAGAGGGAGATAAGGAGAAAGGAAGAGGTTCGTAAAGGTGATGTTCTAGAAATAGGTTTGGTCTAATCAAGGCATTTGCCAAAAAGGCTATTAAGTCCTGTGAGTTAGCCCTTGTCATTAGAAGAGAGGGATACAGAGACTGGGCTATTGCAGGCTTGGCTGGACTGGGATATGGAATGATTCTCCAAGGGGAGGATGGACTTAGGATCATTAATAGGGAACATGGATTCGCTTAGTCCACCCCCCATTGAGCAATGGGCCAGTGAAGCGCAGGATCCAAAAGACACAAAGAGCTCCAATCTCTTTGGGTTTCTTCTTTGGGATGTGTGTGAGGATGGTCTGTCCAGTCTCTTCGCAAAAAATAGGACAAAATCAGGCATAACTGATCTAAATGACCCTCAAAATAACTAGGAGAAACCCACACTCTGGAGTTGGGCCAAATCAAAAATGAATCGAAAATGAAATATGAAACGAATATGAAAGAATAGACACCTTTTCAGAGCGGGGACATAGAGGCAGGATGACAGTCATTCTGTAACTGTCATTTGGGTGCCCTGGCCATTGAGCGACAGTGACACAGAGTTCCCCTTGACAGGAGTCAATCACATCCTCAGGGCTAATGCTATGCCTTGCCAGGACAGGTTGTCAGTCCTCAGAAGAGCGCAGTGCAACGACCATTGTTGGCTTTGTTTGAGTTTCAATGGAAACTCTCTCTGTCTTTTAAAAAGAGAGTCAGGAGGAGCAAACTAACTAGGCCACCATCACATATGTTTCTGATTGGCCTTCAATTTCTAATCTGGGGTCAAAGTTCAGACAGGCTCACCCCCCCTCCTCGATGCCGACCCCTGCGCCTGACCCTTTGCCGTGTCATAGGTGTGTGTACACACGTGTTTCTGAGTTCCCCTGGAGCTGCGCCCCGCTTTGTGTGTTTCCTGTGTCATGAGTCCCTCTCAGTCATCCCCCCAGCCCCCCACTGCCCCCCATTCCCAAAGGTGCTCAGGAAAACCTCAGACTTCAGAGAGAGACCTTCACAGCTTTGATTCATCTGGGCTAAGGCCTCCTTAATGAACTGATGAACTCACCAAGGGAGGAGGTGCTGCAGAGGCTGTGATTAAAGAAGGAAGAAAGAGAGGGAAAGGGAGAGAGGTAGAGGGGGGAGAGAAAAATCCCCCTCTCTTTTAGATGGCTGGATGGGAGCAGCATTCCCCCTACTGCCCCTGCACTCCCCATAGGGGTGGCTTTGGCCAAACACCCAAGAGTCTGATCCTCATTAAGAACCACAGGGAACATCAAAGACCGGCCCCAAACTTCTATCACATAGAAACACCCGTTATCCTCATAATATTAGAACTCTGGAGCGCCATTCAGTGTCAAGTACTGAGACTGACTCTGCAGCTTTGTACTTGTCCTGAAGGTCGTGGAAAGTTTGATTTAACTTCTCTTAACTCCAGCAATAAGCAGGTATTGAAAGCTCTTTGGACATTCTGCTCGAAGACGGAAATTGAGAAAAGGGAGAAAAGTTGTACTCACATTTCTCTCCTCTCCTCTCATGACAAATGCTGTACATTCATACACTTACTCATACAATTTGTAATTGAACCAGAGGAGATGGACCTCGAGGAGCACACCCCACAGGTGGTCAACGGCACACAGCTGGGCTGACTTAGGTCACAACAACAGAGGGAGATAGAGGGAGCCATTTGCAGCACAGACGCAGCAGGCGAGACATACACACACACAGATAATTCCTTTTCATCTTGGCAGTGTTGAGACTTGACCCCAAAAACGATAGCTCCAAACCTCCAAGGGCAAACACACAGACGGCCATCTGTTTATCATTGTCTCTGTTAGAGAGCTGGCATGTGAAGCCAAGTCATTTACCCTGTGGTTAGGAGCCACACAATGGATAATTAAACAACACTATCCAAACACTATCCATAATAGTGTAGGAAAACAAATAAATCGAGCAACACTGAAGACTGAGGCTGCCAAATAATAGATCAACAAATCGTTCTTTATTCTGACAAAGCACAACTAAAAACTAAAACATTTTAATTAAAAAACCAGATAAGTGGCTATTATCCATTCATTATGACAATCTTATTGTTAAAAACATAAATCAAAAGGACAATCATAATACTAAACTCATAATACTAAACTCTATACATAATTTGGCACAGTTATCTTAAAGGATCAAAAGTGACCTTTGGATAGGCTTGAGAGAGAGAGATAGATATATGGAGAGATTGTGGCTCTTTCCTCTCCGGACCCAGAGGCTTGACTATTAACACCAGAGATGATCGGCCCATTACATAACATCTAGCCTACGGCCTACAACAGGCCCACTGCACCAAGTCTGCATCACCAGAGCCTTATTACAACTACAGTACAGTTTCTCATATAGGCCGAATTAAACATAATCATTAGACATCAATAAATCATTCCAGATCATGAGGTGCCATTTTAACAAGCCACAAATGAATTCTGATGGAGATAACGGTGTAGCATGTGCCTCCCATCACAACAGACAGTGAGGGTGAAAGGGCTGAATTTGATTTTGCTACGTGACAAAGTACAAAGACATTCATTACAGTTGCACACACACACACACATCACCTGGCAGAATAGAATTCACTTTTAAGTGCTGTTCAGTGACATTTCTCCAATGCCACAATGACTGAACAGCATTGAGTAAACAATACAGCTAGTTTATTATGACCAGCAAAATCACTGTGTGAAAATGAAAGCATTTGCTCCCAAAGTCTCATCATGAATTAAAACTCAGTCACACCCAAGCACATAGACAGAATGACTGAAGCCTGATCCCCTAACTCGTCATGATGAAAGGATGATTTTCATAAAGTGCCTCTTAATTAAAGCGGCCTTTGTCTTCACATCAGGTTACTGGACACGATCAAAGGATTGACCACTTCCTAATGCCTGCCACCTCTCACTTAGCTTCTTGGCACGCTGACATTTTATGGACTGTTGTGGAGTTCACTGGATTAGATAAACTGACAGCTATGCAAAGTGCTGGAAATTCCCAGGGAGGGAAACCAAATTAGCTGGATTTGTGCATTCACTGCAACTCACATTTCCTCTTTTTTACTCGAAGTTCTTGTAGGGTGTTCTCAATGTACCTATAAAAAAATAAAAAAAAGTTCGCTGATTTTTGAGCAAGAAGTTTCTACTTTTTCTGCACGTTTGCATTTTTCTGTTAATCAAAAGCATAAAATGAGAACATATCCAGAAGGGAGAAATAATTAGTATCTGATGAGTAAGAGTGAGTAAGAGTGAGTTAGCATGCATTTGTGAAACAAAGTTTGGCACGACCCTCGGGACTGTACTTATGAAAGTGCTTCACAGCAGTTTCTTTCCTGAAACTCCTTTTCGCCCTCTACACCCAACCCAAATACTATTATAATGACCCCACCCAATCAGTGGTCTCCATTCCTGTCGTGCACGCCCACTTCCATCCTAGCCCCAAACCTCACATTTATCATGCTGACAGGAAGCGCTTGTGGTTATTGACTGACTGTGGGAGTGGATTCCTTTCCATCCACGACACTCCACAGATATACACCACCACACCCTACACATTCCAGTGATTCTACACTGTCACATTTGGTATATAAAGTGATAATTACTAAGTACTAATTCTTGACAGAGAAGAATAGTATTTGATTCAACAGAGGGGAAGAGAGGAAGAGTGTGTGTGTGTGTGTGTGTGTGTGTGTGTGTATGTGTGTGTGTGTGTGCGCGCGTGTATGTGTGTGATTACTTTGCCTGACCTCCCCAGCAGTGATCTGAATCTTTTGATTGATTTGGAAACTCACCCAAATTGGGTAAATAACAGCCTTAAAGTGATGACTCAGCCTATTTTCAATTTACAATAAAAGCATGCACAAGTTAATCTGGTATATAGCCGCTACTAAACTTGTTTGAAGTTTCTCTGCAGAGATTTTGGCATGTAATTTAAAGGATGCTAACTAATGGTCCATCGGGGGCACTGTTAACTGTTAGCCTGTGCTGCGGTAGCAGGGTGGAGAACGGAAAACTGGAGAAACTTTCACAACTGGCCTATGAGGACAACTCAGGGTAAGATGATACAGTATTTTACCTAAACATGAAATAAGCTTAACCATCCTTTCAATGGAGTCAGCATGAGTTTATAGACAGGGCAACATACAACTTATCAGGTAGCCAACACACACATGCACATGCACATACGCGCACACACACGCACACACCTTAACATTGTCCCATTTTCTCTATAACCTATTTGATAAGCTCCCTTGAACATGACCTCATCTGCAACTTCAAAAGGGAGGCTATTTGACTTCTCACTCATCTGTGCAGAAAGCAATTTTCATTCCCAGAGCCCCCTTCAAAGACAGTGTCATCAGGATTGGCATCATGGACCATTAGCGCTTTGGGGGAGCACACAGAGAATGTTATTACACACGTGGCTTCATAGGCCAGGTGAGAAATAAGGCAGACAATCACTTATCTCCCAAAGAGCAAGGGGAATATTCCAAGAATATCACCCAGAGGAAAGAACATTTTGAGAATATCACTCAGGGGAAGGAACCTGGAATCATGTGACCAATTAAGACTTTGGGAGTTCTAATATGTGCTTAGCTTATCCAAAGAGTGTATTCTGTTCCATGCTATAACAGTAGAGCAGTGTAGATCCTTCCAGACAAAGTCTCTGATCACTGTAATCATGGGGAATGTGTATGTTTATCATCAATGATCTCACCAGTGAGTGTCTCATCAGTGAGTCCACAAGCTAAACAGGACACTAGTGACACGATTGTTGTGTCTACGTACAGGCACTCTTTGTTTTAAGCCTGGCCCCATCGGCCAATAAGAGACATCAAGTACACGTGTCGTTTGTTTCCAAGCAGATGGTCAGCATTACCTCCGCGTCCTCCATGTCTGCTTCTTCATTAGTTCCATTGACAGTCTGCTGAAGCTGTGGAAGCACGCTGGGATATCACACTTACGTTAACTTCTGATACAGACCTTACCAACCATTACTGCTTATTTTTCTCTATTGAAAAACAGGCAACTAGGAGGAGAGTCACTGAAGGAACTGGAGAGAAGCTATAGAGAGTAGCTATAGAGAAGCTATAGAGAAGCTACAGAGTAGCGAAAGAACATCTGGTTCCTCTCCACATTCCAGCAGTATCGCACAACACACTAGTGGAGAGACTGGAGAATTCAAGAGATGGATAATTCATCAGACACACCAAGCTGCCTGATCCACAAGATTCACAAAGATGCGAGTGGCGTTTTAAGAAGGAATAACTCAAATCAACCAGACAGATCAACCAGACCAATCCCTTGGTATACCAGACACACATCTGGGGCCTCTGTGTTATTGTTATAGGGTATGCATATGGCAGTATAGCAATGGAGGACATATGGGCGCTCATATTAATCATGACATCATCCTCTCCCTTGCACCCCACTGAACTCATAGACTAGCAAACCATAACATGCTGGACAATTCCTGCAGTATCTTTTTACAAAATGGCACAACAAAGTTGTGACTTGACTGATACCAAAAATGCTGATATTCTTTGGTTTAATCATCATACAGTGCATGGCACCATCCCACCCCTGCCTCCCTCACTACATTTACATTACATTTATGGTATTTAGAAGACACCTTTATCCAAAGCGACTTACAACAAATACATTTGTTTAAGTAAGTGAATTATCTATCCATCAGTCATCATAAGATAAAGTAATCAATGCTCGGACCAGGGGCGATTTTTTTTTATTAACAGGAGAGAAACTTGTACAGGGGGGTAGTGAGGGTGAAGAGGTCTTTAGGAGGGACCGTTAAGATGTAGCCTGAAGAGATGGGTCTTCAATCTACGGCAGAAGATTGGTAGCTCACTAGCCCCAATTCCCACAAATGTCATTCATATGTGAGCTCCTTAAGTTTGCTTCTTCACATGACCCTCCCCCCTTTTGTTGCTAGTGCTAATTGGTGACTCACATGACAAGGTCTGTAATGTGTGTGTGTGTGTGTGTGTGTGTGTGTGTGTGTGTGTGTGTGTGTGTGTGTGTGTGTGTGTGTGTGTGTGTGTGTTTGTGTGTGTGTGTTCCCTAAGGCTTAATTTCATACGAATGGTCTCAATGTTTGATCCATCCCTAATTACTTCCAAATGTAATAAAATGTCAATGGCCAGAAAACACAACAAAGTACATTTTCAGGGCGGGCCAGCAAAAGGCAGACCAGAGAGAATGATTTCCTTTGTTGGAAGAGTAACTGGAGACCCGAATCTCCTAAATCAGGGACCAGAGGAGATATGGAGGGGTCAGCAGAACATGGAGAAAATAAATGTGAGACACCAGGGGTCCTTTTCATTCCAAATTGATACAACCCCTTCCCTTACTCCCCTCTATCGAGTGAGCCCCTCAATGATGTTTGATTACATTTCTGCCAGTGAGCCCTACCTGAGCGAAGGTGTGTGTTTTTTTTGTTGACCTTTAAAAAAGACCCCAGGAGAGTAAGTACATAAGCATTGATTTTTCAGATGCCCCTAAGGTGGATGTTTTTATAAGCAACAGTTTCATTTCCAAAGACCACACCGAAAAATATGATTTATATGATGTTGTGAAGTCCAGCCAACATACACATTAAATACATGTTACAATACTGACAATACATTACTATCAATGCAGACTAGCAGGTGCTTCAATTCATTCAACCAGCAAAGGGGTACAGTATGTCAATTCACCTCAAATATATTGTTTAACTAATAAAATGAGGGAATAAGTGATTTGTCTAAGTTCTAATAGAAAAACCTTGTGAAACCAGGTACCATTATTCAGCGTGTCCCTGTGCTTTGAAATAGCCTCAGCATCTCAGCAGTAAAAACACACTTGACATCAACTCAAGGGTATATTACCTTTTATCTGAAGCTGGTGCCCCCCGTTAAAGCTAACAAAACACAAGTATCTGTGTGACTCTAGAGGGAAGGCCATTGACTGCCTTTTAAATCTTATTGTTTCAGACAAAGTAACTGAAGAGCACTTAAGGGACTGGCTTTAAATCCAATGTGAAAACAACTGTCTGGCATCTCTGGGGGCCCTGCTATTTCTAGCAGTGGAGTGGATCATCCCAAGTGCCCATCTGATGTGATCAGCCTCCTCCCAGGACAGACAGCCTATGAGGCCTGGGCATTTCACACCTCCCATAAGTAGGCACCACAGCCATGTTGTCTAGCATTGAATGACTGTGTTTAGTACACTATGTTTAGAGAATGAACACCTGGGGTAGAATCTCTGTGAGGTCACCATGGCACGTATCTAAGATGTCACCCTAACCTTTTCATCCATGAGTCTGACATGTTTTCACTGAGTAGAGTATATGGTGCTGAAAGGTTTACTGTTTGAGAGACTGTGCCTTCCCCCTTGACATTGGCACAGATACGGTCTGCATTCCTACAAGTAAAGAAGCACATAGCGTGATTTCTTTATGCCAACACAGCACTTATCATTTCCCTTGAGTAGACCCAGTGGGACCATGATTAGGATAGCATGGTGAAATGTTCAATGTTACTACTGGACATCCTGACAAATGAGAGCTGATAAGTGATTATGTTGAACAGATTTGACCAGGCCGTCTGCAAATAGGTCACAAATAGAAAGATTGTGCGTATGTGTGTCTGTGTGTATATGTGTTTGACCTCGCAGCAAGGAGAATATCATATGAGTAAACCAACACCCCCCGCCCCATGCCATCCTCTGGTGTAAGAGCCTTGTTCCGGTCATGCCCCTCGTTGCAGTTCTATAACGGTTACAAACAAACACTTGTGGGATTCTGGCTAAACCCCACATAATCCATAAACCCATTCTTTCATTGGCATGGGGAACATACGCCTTGACAAAACCAAACCACATCACTGTTTGGTCTTCATTGTCATTCATCACTGCACCTAAATGAGCCTTTCCCATTTGATAAATGACCTTTCCACTCACCATTTCCTAGTGTTTAGGGAAGAACTTTAGTTTTGTTAATTAAGTTAAAATGGATTTAATTAATTACAAGATTATTAGTTGATATCAGTTTTAAAAGTGGATGAAGTAAGGGATTAGAGGGTCCAGCCACTATTCAACTGCCATTTGTTCCTTGTCTAAACAAGTAACCTGATGCTCCCTGTATGTCTCTGGTCAGATGTGCATCAGGCCTTGTGGTATCCCTGGGAGACAGTCCTGGACTCTAAACCCAGCAGCTGTGCCTTAAGCCAGGGATGGTGAGAGAGAGAGTGGAGAAGAGTATGGATGTTTGAGATGGAAACCTGACACTGCTGTCACCTGGCTCTGGACCACAGGAAGGGTGGGAGGGGGGTTGGTGGGGGGCTGGAACTTGCTGCTGCTGAAGAGGCCATTTTGTCATTCCTTACCCAAGCCAGTCTGCATACAATCTGATGCAGAAAAAGCAATGCTGCCCTGGCCTTCACACAACCTCAGCACTTTTCGACCTGCTGCCTTGACACATGACGCTGACACACACACACACACACACACACACACACACACACACACACACATTAACACAAATGCACATGCCTGATGTCTGATGCACCTCCCCAAGGTATTGTCATCCTCTGCAGCTCTCTCTCTCTCTCTCACACACACACACACAGGTTCGATGACCTTACATGACTCTGTGCAGCCTACTCTCCAGAGGGATTTGCAGAGACTGGCAGACTTCCATTGTGTTTGCATTCACGTGGCCTGTCACTCATCTGTCACCATGGAGATGGGCTCAGCATTTTTCTTATCATGTCCCACAGCGAGTGCATATACTGCACCATAGGAAGAAATCTATTATAGGCTTCAAATGGCAGTTAGCATCACACAGCATTCCCTTTTCGTTTTCACCTGCACTGAATTCCCTAGCCAAATGCACTATATTGGGTGTTTCATCTCAAATGCTGTCCCATGTCATTTGTCCTCAACAACGGTCCGGTGTTGTGATGCACAGTGAAATACCACTGAATAATGATGTGATTCAAGGTGAACGTCACCTCAACAAGACTGAGTGCAGGAAGTGCCAAGCCCTAATACGCACACTGCATCTACTGTTGAGATTAGGAAATCACAGTCAAGATGGAGTAAGCATAGCATCAATATACTGCAAGGGCAACTGCCACTTGAAGTAAGACATACATTATAAGAAGGCATTTACTGCTTGTGTTGAATGGAGTGACCCTTTAACATGTCATCTGTGGTTGGCAGGAACCTCATTGCTGGGTTGATCAGAGTGGATCACAGGTGTGGAGCCAACACAAAAGATCCTACCCTCAGTCCAGTCATGCAATCAGGTTATAAATGTGATGTGACATTGCAAGCATCATCTGTTCTGTCTGGGTTATTGAGGATGTGGCTTAACTATGTATCATGTTGTCAAAACTGACTAAAAGCTTGTATAGAATTACTGTTGCTTTAACTATGTTCCTCAAACATAAGTTATTGTTCTTGGGTTGCAAAGATTGCTATTTTTCCAGCTTGTTTCCTGGGTGTGAAGTAATCAGAGGATAACCTCCAAGGACAGAATGTTACGTCTCTTCAATGAACAGAAAACACATTTGGTCTTGTTCTTGATATTGCACAATACAGTTCGGGAATTGTCAATGACAAGTGTTAACCTGAATTAAACTGATGGGTGCTGACTTGCATACACTCATCTTCAGACTTACATTTTTCTGATATAAACTGGGACAGAGAGAAGAGATCAACATTATTTCCAGTGGTATGACTATGGTACCAAAAGAACAGGTACCCAACCAGAAGTATGCCAGGCAAAAAGGCATCAAACACTGGGTGGACCAATCACTGACTCAAGGACAGTGGTAAATGGGGATGACAACAAGCATGTCTAGAACAGTTTCATGACAAAAAATGCAAAACAATTTGACCATGGTGTTGTTATAGGAAATGCTCTTATTTGCCTGAGATATAATCACTAATATGCGTATAATGCCTTTATGACGCTGCTTAACTTATAAATAAAGTTATAAAGACAAAAATGATATACAGACAGAAAATGGTGAGCTCTTAACAGGACCCTCAGAGGGTTGAAACAAGATGAGCCTGATTCAGAGCACATGGGGGTAAATAACGGAGCAGACATAGACAATTACAGCAATTGATTTAACTGAATACCATATCATTTACAGTGAGAGCTAGCGACGTTTTTAAACCGACATGTTTAAACATATCATGATTATTAGAAATTTGAACAATATTCAACAAAACTTCCTCCAAGGTCAGGTGTGGACAAGCTCAATACTTTGAATAGAGACCAAGAAACAAACCGTGCTTACTGTGTAATAATTTTGGGCTTCCTTTACGGTCACTCGTGGGGAGGTCCGCGAACTGCACCCGGTGTCCCGACATGTTCGATTACCTCTCAAGTACGCAGGGGCACGGCAGCACCACTGTCGTTGCTCGGACGCAGTTGTTTCAAAGTATCCAACAACTTCCGACGGTGGAGCTATTTCTCTGAGAGTGACTCTCTTGCTCGTAGGACGTGCATACAGTTCGCATTTAATTATCATATACCAGAGTAGAATAGCTATATCTGATTTACTATCGCCTTTCTTCAATGCCAGTCGCAGGCAGCAGATGCCAATACTGCAGCAGATGAACTCAGTCCACGTTCACCTGACGGAGGGTGCGCTGCTACAGTGTATAACAGTGGTCCATGGCGGAAAGTGAGGGAGAGGCATATCCCTCTAATCTAGAGAGGAAAGCCAATGCTTTTTCTGCATTAAAAACTTCGGTATTCACATGACTGCAGAATTACGTCATTGCAATTTACAGACTGTTCCTTCCTGTCAGGAATCTTGCACTGAACACATATAGCCTACCATCAATGAAATATAATCTATGTCTGACTATAGCTCAAAATTAGGTTTTCAAACATTCAAACTCTGAGGGAGACTAGCTTACTCAAGGCATAGGCCTACATCTGTAACCTATTACCAGTAGCCTAATTATGCGGTCTGAAATAGGCTTAGCCCCCTAGGTCACCAAATCTTTGATTAATCATTACTGCAGGATTATCTCGTACGAGATAATGGAATGAAATCCACGTTATGTGGAACAAACCGATTGGGGAGGTCTAAGGCGCCATCTACTGGTCGTTTATGTGTTTTCTGTTCTGTATTGTGACAGACACAGACATAAGAGAGAGATAGTTTCGTTAATGTACACTCACCGAACACTTTATTAGGAACACTATACTAATACTGGGTAGGGCCAGTCTCAAAACAGCCTTAATTCTTCGTGGCATTGATTTCACAAGATGTTGGAAACATTTCTTTGAGATTCTGGTCCACAATGACATGATTGCATCACGCAATTCCTGCAGATTTTTCAGGTGCACTCTCCCGTTCTACCACATCGCAAAGGTGTTCTATTGGATTCAGATCCGGTGACTGGGAAGGCCACTGAAGAACACTGAACTCATTGTCATGTTCATGAAACCAGTTTGAGACGACTTTTGCTTTGTGACATGGTGCATTCTCATGCTGGAAGTAGCCATTAGAAGATGGGTAAATCGTGGCCATGAAGGGATGCACATGGTCAGCAACAATATTTCAAGCGATGATTGATTGGTATTAACGGGCCCAAAGTGTGCCAAGAAAACATTCCCTACACCATTACACCACCTCCACCATGAGAAGGTGTACAGGTGTTCCTAATAATGTGTTGAGTGAGTGTATATTCATAATTAATGATAAAAACATGAAAATTGTCTTCATACCAAAAATCTACTTATGCATATAGGCCTACAACAATACAATGCACTCAGAGACCACACTGACATACAAAAGCATGTTGGCATTGGTCATCATAATAAATAACACAGAAATGTGTTTAAAATGGCACTACATCATCACTATCTTACCTTTGGATCATACATGGTTATATCAGTTAAAAGGTAGTAGCCTATGTGTCATACATGTCATGGGTTGGATTATGGTCAATCTACCTGTTTTGCTTATGACAATATAGTTGTTTCAATGACTTTGAGATGCAGTATACAATGTCAACCAATCATGATCGTTCCTCTCCGAAACTAAATTATGTTCTGAATATCATTCACTGCTCTCTAAGCTTCTACTCAAGCTTCGACTAACGCTGATGATCAGGACTGACCTGTTGGCCCCCCTATGTCAGACTATTCATGCTGCTGGCCCCGATTTGATCCCATCTGTTAATCTCCTCCCTTTCCAGTACTTTAATTTGAACTAGGCTCCAGATTATTTTCTTCAATGACTACTATCTCACAGGCCTATCGGCCACATAAAACAAGTGATTTTGAATTCTCAGTGACTGACATTTTGTTACTGTCAATGTTTATTTCAGCAACATAAAAACAATGTATGTGCGTCACGCATCTCACAGAAAAATAAAGCGTAGCCTACAGCCTACTGTAATGTAGTCTTATAGAAAAATGACGACTCTGGCCAAGTGAATTGGCCAAAAACAAGAAAATATATTGATTAGAGCTCAGTTTAAGGTTATACAGGAATAACTGTCACCCCATTCACTTCAATCATAAACATAAACAAAAATACATGTATGAAACATTTTCACAATATCCTTCATCACTTAACATCACTTGTGGGAGCAAGTACAATTGTATTCTATATTTACAATAAAAAATATGAAGAATAAAATATAGTGTGCACTGCACTTCAATTCAGATACAATACAAAACTTAGAAAAATAAATTAAGCCAATTTTGAAGTCACACAATAATCAAAGTGCAATCAGTTTAGAGAGAGAGAGAGAGAGAGTCTCTAATAGCCTATTTCCCTAATTTCACATAGGTCCATTTTGTTCAATGTACATTTTAGACAGCGAGGCTGCCATTGATTTAGCCAGCTCTTCATCCCGTTTTCTTTGTATTTGTGAGTGGTGGCACCAGTCATCATACTCTGGATTGGGAAGACACCTGTCCAGAAGAACGTCGTAGTGGCCATTGCTGAGCCAACTCAACCAGATAGCGGGTTTGGATGAGTCTTCTTCGCCCAGATAGTGCACCATTGTTGACACCGTGGGGCTCTCCAAGCTTCCTCCAGTTGTCAGGTGGATGTTCACGTTCAGCATTTGACTCATCGCCAGTAGTTCGGGATAACCAGCCCAGGTACCATCCTGTGCCGCGTTGATCAAGAAATCCCCGACGTCGCCCTCAATGATGGGATTAAACTCATCTAGGTGGTCGGCTATATGATGCATTGTCTGCTCTCTCAACTCCTTGTGCATCGATTGCACTCCGTAAGCGGCTTTACACACAGCCCTATACAAACAGTTGCCGTCAGGGATGACATGGAACCTGTACTTGTGCTTCTCCTGGAGGTACTTGTTCTGTCTCTCCATCTCAGCTAAGTACCGGGTCACTTTGTCATTTATGTCACTTTTTTCAGTGATTTTCTGTGGAGAAGGCCCCTGTAGGACACTGAGTTCAAAGACCTGAGGCTCTGTTGATGGAGTAGTCTGGTCAGCACATAGGTGGTCGTTTTTGCCCATGTCCTGCCCAAACTGGGTCGCGATAGGCTCCAAGTCCAAACTGTCACTTCTTATGGTAGATATTGTCACTGAAGTTTTGTCCTCCTCATTTGCCTCACTTTTCCTCTCCTCACACTTTCTGTACATCGATCCCTCCACGTTGTTGCCATTAGGCCTATATATTAGGTTATTTTCAACCAGGTTTGGACAGTCATTGAATAGATCCACTCGACTTCTCCAGTGATCAATTAAATCAACAATCAGTTCAGTATCCGACTGATTTGAATTGTCTCTATCATGCGCTGGACTCAGGGCATCTTGTAAACATGAGTCCAAAGTAGCCCGTTTGGGCTTTGTCTCCTTTATGATATGTATTGGTAAAGACCTCTCAACTCCGTCAGATCGACGAATTGTTATTTCAGCGGTAGTTGTGTAGTAGGCTGGCTTGATTGGAGCAGCTTCATAACATGAAAAGGCAGGCATGTTTGCGATAGATTGAGTCTCTCCTACCGAATCCCCGTTGGTCGCTGAAGTCGGCTCACTTCTAGTATCAGTTTTATTTAAAACTGAGGAACTCGTTGTTGTCGTGATCAAATGGTCGGTCGGCCCACTTGTGACAGTTATCGAAACTTTGCGAGAGGATCCTGGATAGTGCGTCAACACACTGCTGTACAACTGCATTTTGAAAGACTCGCCTTTATACAAAACGGTAGTGCCCCAAGTGTTACGGAAGGATGACAACAAAACTAAAAATATACACTGTCAACAATACCAGCAAAGTTGTAGGGAACGTTTCCATGGATCCGAGATTCCCGTTGTCACATAGAAGCCCCTAGTTTAGCCATCTTGCGTCAGCGCAGTTTCCCTAATTTTAGACTTGAGAAGTGTAACCGGACCCTCTCCGCTTCAGACCCCGTCATAGTCAACGATTGAAGTTTGAATTCACCCCACCGTGAATTCGAAGGATTTGATGTGTCACACAGCATACTTTCGGTACTCTCTCACTTCAGTCGACCGCGTCGGGGTGGCGTCGTCGTATTGGAATGCGCAAAGCTTGCCAAAAACGACATCACAGTTACGCGCAGTGATGTGAACAAAACATATTAATAAACTACTATTAATACTAACTATTAATATTGCTTCTCAAGTGCAGTAAAGTTCCGCCCACAAACATATTCTATTTGCCTTTATTGTCCACAATATATATATATATATATTTAAAATTATTATCATTTATTTATAAAGGAGGTTATGGCGTGCGGTGTAACCTCTGGTGTAGGCTACCTATCCATGCGCTATACAAAAACAAAAATAATATATCAATGTGAGGTAATTACGTAGGCCGGGACGATGTGCATTCAAGATCAACAAAAACAATTGTAATGGTATGCTGTTATTATCTACGAACAAGATGTGCTCACATTCACTCAAAAAGTTTTAGTAGGCCTATGATTTAGTCACACCAGACCACTAAAACAACATCAATCCTCCTACCTCATGTTGGGAAAAAAGACTTGGCCTACAGACTTTTCAAGTGTGTAAAAGTTGAATGTATGCAGACAAACCTTATGATCCTTCAGTTTCCACACATTCACTGTGCTCAAAAACGTCACAAAAACAGCATGCATAACATAATTATTGCTTAAAGATCACTATTAATTAGTATTTAGGATGAGGCAACACAGTTGATATTAGACATATTGTATTGATTTTAACATCATGTGAGCAATTGTGGGCCTGACCTGGATGGAATCCAGTTACATCAGACACAGTGTCGCTGATGAGGCTATGTGGGCTTGAAATAGACATTACACACTTCTCAGAGACTTCATTGCACTCCATTTCACCCAGCTACCATTTGTCATTGAATGTCAACTGAAGTCAAGCTCATGAGAGACGCACTTGATACATATTAATGACCTGATGTTTGTCCTGGAACTTTCCAAGTTGTTACTTGTGTAGTTTTAAGGCTTTAGGCATGCATTTGTAGGCCTATGCTTTTTACTTTACTTCAATTTGTATTATAGACGAATATAGGAGACTACTTATGTCCATCGTGATATTATAATATTGTATAGAAATAGCCTATGCTCTGGAACTTAGGAAGTAGACTATTATAGGAAACTATAAACCAATATGAATTGAACATTCAAATCTGTATTCAGAACAGCCCTCATGAAAGTGTTATATCACCTTTGACTTCAGTTGCTGAAAGACATTGTTAACATTCGACTGCTACTTTAAACCAAAAGAGTCGAGCATGTAATGAGTAGATCTACCCAGTAGAGAGCAGTCCTGAACTTGAACTGAGATGGAGAGGCATCCAACTGCAGCCAACACTCGCCTGTCACTAAACTCATCCCTGACTAAATGGCCCCTGACTAGGGTCAAATTTTAGTCAGGGGCTAATGACAGGCCAGTCTCCGGGTCTGCAGCTGGATACTATTTGGTCAGGAGCATTAGCATTCAAACTGAAGATAGTACCGTTATTCGACACTTGGGGGAGACATTAGTCATGAGATGGGGTATCCGCACAGGCCAGGCGTAATGTTGGACACAATGAAACACTTCTACCAGTAGGCCTACAGTAGCTATGTAAAGCAACATTGTTACATATTCTGCGACGAACAGGCCAATAGGCAATAATGGCCTTTTATATTGACAGCAATATATGTATTCCTACCCCCCACGGCCCTATAGGCATATCTGTAGTCGGATACTACAGCACCAACATGTAGCCTCGTTATTGCTATAAAAGGCCTGTTTGGCAAACCCAATCAAGTTAAAGAGATGTTTGGCTCATGATTCGCTTGAAAACATAGACTAATCGTAAACACAATTTAGTTTGGTGTCAATTGGCGACGTAGTTCATAGTCCCAATACATGGGCTGTTGTTGAGCACTGCGCTTGAGTTGATCATGTTGCTGTCACCGAAGACTGCAGAGGAAGGCTACTAGGCTAGATCAATCATCAAATAGCTCATGAACTACCGTTCAATTAGTTTATGGATATTCGGATCAGATTTGGATCATCGTTGATCACTGAACAAAGATCCAGTTGTCAAAATCACCACAATTGATCCCACAATAACCGAAGCATTGTATCGGCCGATCTAACTCGCATCTGTCATTGTTGTCCATTTCGTCTGTGATCTGGGATAATGAATAATGTTTTTGGCCTTTAATAGTCTATGTAACAGAACTACACGTCAACTCAGATGATCGAAACGACGCACAGAGCAGCATACATAGACTCACACAATCAGTTCCACATACATTGTATCATTCCATGGAGCATCTCGTCAAGCAAAACAAACCACTGAATCACAGTATCATATTTTGGAAATCGCTCTAAAATATAATTCATTGCATGTAGCGTAATGTAATGTAAGTCACACTGGCAGTCCTATACCCTGACAGCTAATCCTTCGGTTGTTACAACCTGGCTGTACATGCTGCAGTAGCCTACTTAACGCAATGCAATTAAATATTTATTTGTGATCATAACTTAGTTTAAGGCTACCCTTGTGTTGCAGTTGCTCCGTGAGTCGTGAGACTGTATCCGTCAGTGTGAGAGCCATGCTGATGTCAGATATTTTCCTCTTCCCTCTAAAAGTGGGAGGATCTTTGAGCGTTGAGTCACGCAGCTGTCAAAGATAGCTGTCACCCAGTTTCATGATCAAACACACATTGAATGAGAAAGGCTTTCGCCAAGTCGAACGGCGGATCGCAGGTATAGCCAGCCGACCCAAACTATTGCGTCTCAAACAAATGAAAACGCCGACAAACGATTGACAAATAGGAAATCAATGAACGAAGAACATTTTAACCATTTGGAATACATCAACGTGTGGGATTTCTCGAGAAAAAGGGCTGTTACCAAGGACTGAAATCAAGGGGGGGAAATACTGCGCTCCTCTCGTTGCCAACGTCAAAAGGGGATTTTTTTAACGGACATGAAGACAAAAAAGGGTAGGATGCCTTTATCATCCGTGTGCTGGTTTTCATACTTGTGCACGCTTGTTGCATAAATGTAGATTTTGCGCAGATACAGAATCGAACTGTTTGCTCTATTGCAAGCCATGCAGTCTATTGTTTCAGCTCCAGACAAAACAGGATTTTTTTTCTCCCATGTGCTGGCGGGCTGTCAAAATTGATTGGTTTGCGAATGTACGAATTTCAGATTCAAGCTGTTTTCTTTTTACAACTGTGAGGAATTGTAACGTTATGTTGTTTATCACAGCCATTTTGTTTTGTGTTTACATTGACTTTATAGTGGACTTTTAAAACTTTCCTCAATCTTAGTGAACTATAGACAAACTTCTCAATGGTCAATTTGTTCTGAAAAGATAAACGTTGAATGCATGACAAATACTTCACAACGAATTTAGTTGAAATGTATCATTGTCTGAAACTGCCAACCTATGTCCAGACGTAGACAAAGTTTCCTGTACTACTTTGGCAACATCGTGTCCTATTATTCCTCAGTCTTTACAGTGTGCATTCCCGAAGTTAGACAATTGAACATAATTAATTCAATTTCATAGGGAACAACTGAAGTATAAGTATACGTTTTTCTTTTCTAAATTTGGAGCAGCAACGTTCAATCCTGACCTCCTTTGTGAAGTTGCTGTTTGCTTTCATTCTGCGAGCCTGCTCTGCTCACATTCTTCGACCTCGTGTTACAGACCACACAATAGAACTCCTTCCACACGTTGTTTAAACGTACACAATCCATTGCGTCTTGGTCACAAAATAACAAATTCATTTGAATATGTGTTGTAGATTTGAATAAAGTAATAATTTAATCAGCACTCTCAAAGAAATCAATCATTTACATTGAAAGAACAGGTCGACGACCAAGATTCTTTTGTTTAGTCTCGAGACGCTGATTTTTGCAACAGGTTCCCCCTCCCCCTTCCCCCGTCCCCAGTCCCGGCCTACGTAATTGTGAGTTTGACTTGAGAAGTTTCTTATCCATTTCCCACCACTTTATGACAAGGCCAGACCATTGATATATATGAGCCAGACTAGTGAGATCTTGTAACATTTAAATAGTTTCACACTATTCAAGAGCCATAGTTAGTTATTTTTTATTGTATGTTTATTTATAAGATAATAAGGAAATAAGAGAAGTATGACCTAAAATGTCAATCCCACAATAAGGATAATTGACTAATAATCACACAACATCCTCATAAAAGGTTTAGATGTAAATAATAGTTGTTCTTGTGAGGGAAATGTGTTTGCTCTGGTGATGATGACTATCTCTCGGTTGTCATGAACCCTGGCACGGCTTCTTGCACCCTCTCAGTGTGGAAACATGAATGTGTGTTTGCACTGTACAGTAAGGGCCTCAGCATTTGTTGAGGCAGGTTTTATAACTGACACTGCGTTGGTGCAGCCTTTGTGACGTCCCCGGCCCTCTCCCCCGCCTCTCCCTGCATGAATCACATGGCTGAACTTGACAGCTTGCCTCTGACACATCAGCTGCCTCCCAGACAGCTAGCGTTTGGCAGACGGCTGGTACACTGCAGGCTAGAGACAGACAAGGGGAATATTCTGTCTTTCTCTCATACATTCTTTTCCTCTATACACACACATAGGCATGATGATGTTGTCAGGGAGTGAGACGGATGATGAGGACAGCATGGAGGTCCCCCTGGACCTGTCATCGAGCACCGGAGGCAGTGGGAAGAGGAAACGGAGAGGGAACCTGCCCAAGGAGTCAGTGCAGCTGCTAAGGGACTGGCTGTATGACCACCGCTACAATGCCTACCCCTCGGAGCAGGAGAAAGCCCTCCTCTCCCAGCAGACACAGCTCTCCACACTGCAGGTAAGAACCCACCTAATAAACTGTTCCTTCTGATGGCTGGTAGAGGCAAACAATGACGGTGTCTTTGTTGTAACATCCTGCTTTATGACACATGAACAGACATGACACATGGACAATGAATAGGCAGGCCTTCAAGGAAGCTTGATAAGTTTCAACATTTTAGTTTTGTACAGCCTCAAGTGAAATGACATAGTGACTGGAAAGGAACCGAGCCCACAGCTCGCTCGCTCACTGTGGTGCGGTGTGGGATTGGCTGAAGCACTCAGGCAGGAATTTCCCTCCCTCCAGCCCAGCTGTCTGGGAACAATACCGATTCATTTACATAGTAAGAGCTACAGGCCTTTCTGAGCCATCCATGCCCAACAATAGACTTAGGGAGAGAAAGAAAGAGAGAAGACATTAGATGACAATAGCATGTGAAGCGGTAAAGGCTAGCAAAGTAATATACTTTGACTTTAAAAAGTATGAATTTCCAAGTAACACAATTAGCACAACTAAACTGACCCAGATCCTCTCCTTATCTACATAGCTATTTAATTATAATTTAAAAAAAAGTTCCCTCTCTCACTTTTGCTTGGTAGGTGTTTAAGTGCACATTTTGGACACTATAGAGAGACTCATGTAACCTACCAGTATGTCAAATTAGTGACTTTCTTTCTAAAATAATTGATCTCTATTTTTCAAGGAGACATTCCATATAATCTGACGGAACAACTCTGTTCCCCTCCTTTTAAGGTTTGCAACTGGTTCATCAACGCACGCCGGCGGCTGCTCCCGGAGTTGCTCCGGAAAGATGGTAAAGACCCCAATCAGTTTACCATCTCCCGGAAAGGCAGTAAGACAGGGGATGGCTTCTCTGACAGCTCCCAGTCCCCCAAACATGCCACCACGGCCACAGGCATAGATGAGAGCTACGACAAGCGGGCCCTCAGCCCATCCAGCTTCGAGCCTGCCATCCCCAGTGTCCTGAGAAAGGCCATGTCCCCCATGATGCCCTCCTCCACATCCTCCTCCCCGGGGCCCATGCCCCCCCGGCCCTCTGTCATCTGTCACACCACCATCACCACAGCCATGCAGAGCGCCCCCCCCTCCCTCCCCTGCTTCCTGAGTATGAACACAGAGAGGGCAGCTGACCTGCTGCATTCCGCTGAGGCTCTGGGGCTCTTCAGGTGCAAAGAGGAGAGGCTGGGTGGCCCAGAAATGACAACCACTACCACTACCCCCACCACAGAGGGTAACCTGAGCCCTCGCAGTGGGCTGTTCAACACCCCTCCCCCCACCCCACCCGACCTCACACAGGACTTCAGCGGCTTCCAGCTCTTGGTGGATGTGGCCCTCAAACGAGCGGCCGAGATGGAGCTGCAAGCCAAACAACTGGTGTCTTAAAGGGGAGAGAGAGAGAGAGAGAGATTCAAAACAGTTGTTTCCCAGGAGAAACAAATCTGTGAGTTCAGTGACTTTACCGAACAGAGAACAAACCTTCACGAAAGCCGATCATTTCTATTTTTGATATACCAATCAAATTGATGAGGATGTATTTGTAAAAACAAAAAACTGTATCAAGGTGCCTTGACTGTTAGTTCTTTTTTACTTTGTATATGTACGTATGTATCTGTATGTGTATCTTTTTTGCACATTGGGGACCAAAAATGTTATTGGACAAAAGCTGCCTGTCTTGCGACTTTCCTTCATAATTCTTTTGAGAAAGGCATGAGGGCGTTTAAGTGTTCTGCCGTGAGGGGAAGGTCGGTTCTCCCCTCATCTTCAAATCATTCTCCAACGAGATTGGTCATTTCCAGATGTGTTTCATGTTTTACATTTCAGCGATCAGCTTGTGATTGGTCTGCCTCGTTCTTTTGCACAATAGGGCAGAGGGAGATCATCTCAGTGTCTTAAACATACTTTGCTCTTGGCATCTATGATGAACTTATTCACTACTGTAGTCAGTGTTTTCATGATAAGAGTATAGTTTTGTTTTCTTATTTTTTGTTACTTTTCTTTGCTATTTTAAACGAAAACCTCTACTTTGTTTGATTAAAGTTCAGATGAACATGTAGCAGATTCTTAGTCTGAGCCTTCCTGTCTGTGTAGCGATGGCCAGTGAACTGAAAGAATAACACTAATAGGTTTGTTTTGCATTTCTTTTATCACAACCAGACAAAGATAGCATTTTGAAATCACCAAAAAAGCGTTTTATGTACAAAAGGACCATGTGTATAGCTAATGTGACATGATGCCCAATGATGTGATTTCTTTTCATATTGTGCAATGTTTGTGGCAAATAGGTGTCACATGGGATTTAAATAAAGTTTTGTTTTCTACAAACATTCTCAGCGTTCTACTGTTAAACCTTTTTTTTTTTAAATATTTTTGGCTTGTTACACAGACACACACACTTATTCTCACATGGAAGTTGGTCCATCTGTACAGTATAAGGATTGCTTGCTAGTAGAATCGCATAAACATGCAACACAGAAGTACAGATGAGGTATATCATACATGTTTGCCCAGAAATACTCAAAAGGTTATTTAATTAAATTGAGTAATAAAAGGTGAAATGTGGACAGAAATAGCCCATTGATGGAGACATGCTTCTACAGGCTGTGTCGTGAGGCATCCTCAGACATTCCTGTGTGTGAGGTTTAGAAGAGCTTCAAGCAATAAGCATAATCCTGCATAAATTAGCGGAGGCAAACAGCAGACGTCAACTGTTTCCTGCCAAGAGGAGGTTCAATGTGTGGCTTTGTCTCAATACACTCAATGCAGACAGATTAAGACAGAGAGGATCCTGGGTATTCATGGTTTTTCAGGGCTGGACAGACAGCTGTTACCCTGAGTTCTTGCTACAATCCTAGGCATGGATTCTATTGACCTTAATAAGATTTTGTTCTCTACTTTGACCAAGACAATCACTCTTGCATACACACCTTTGATGTAGTATTAAACAATTATATGTCTATATAATTATACAGATCATACTTATTGCAGGGGTGGGGTCAATTTTAATTTTAATTTACTCAAAACAAGAAGTAAATTGTAATTCAATTCATTAAGTCAAATTGGCCTATTGTTTTCCATGAAGATTTTTCAAATTTGTGAATTTAATTTCAATTCACTTCTTGCATTGAATTGAATGCACCGCAGCCTGTCGGCAGACATACTGGTGGAGGTCCCACCCTGGAACACTGATCAGGATCATGACAGACCTCCAGTAACAGAGGAGAGAGACATCTGATGGAGAGACCCAGGGCTGAGGAGGGCGAGTGTGTCAGACTCAGCTCCCCGGTTCCCCTCTGGGCTCTGGCCACTGAGGTCAGCCTGCTAGCTCTGAGGTTGATTGATGTGTTAGTGACGAATCACCACACACTACATGTGTAGGAGGAGTGATGAGGCTAAGCCAAGGCCAAAACAGCCATCTAATTATGGGGATCAGCCTCTGAAGGAGGGAAATGCCTTAAAAACTTTAATCTGTGTAATTATGCTTAGTGAAAACACATGTGTAGCATGCTTTGGAATAAACACATTGACAATATGCTGATGGCATTAAAGTTTTTAATGCTGATCGATTTTCCTACACGTGCCATAACATCAACAGTGTAATAACATTAATTACAAAATGTATATCTGCTTAATATGTTATTTTGTTGTTTTTTACATTTACATACTGTAGGGAAACATTCATTTATATACAGGTTCATTTGAATGGTTATCTGCTTATAACTACATCACACGCCTCTCAGAATCACCAGGATTGTGGAAGAGTCTATAGTTTGGCAATTACCCACAATCCAACATTCTGTTTTGAATTCCAACCCCTGTAATGCAAGGGCATATTGATATGTTGATATAATAAACATAAGTAACTAGAATTTAAATGACAATTCAATGAATTTGATTAAGGTGATGAAAATAAAAAAAACAATTTGTATCAAAATAACCTTACCCTAAAGGTAGGACTATAATTCTTATACTTTTAAGATTCATTACATAACTAAAGAAAATAAAAACCATACAGTACAGTATACTTCATCACAAGAGTTCCATCACAAACAAATTTGACTTTTCTCTTTGACAACTTCAGCAAAGAACACTTTCATTATTTTCCCTCTCTTCATGATAATTGAAAGAGGTTATTTCTAGATGGTTATCTGGGATTATATCCTATACTGTAGTGTTAACCAATGTCACAAAATGTAAAACTTTGCAAATACGTATCAATATAGCTTACTAACACCCAAAAACCTCAACATTCTCTAAACAAGACCACAGTCTGTGAAAGTAAATGTTCTCAAGATTGTCTCCTCATTCAAACAGCTGATAAAAGAAACACAAACTGATTGGGGTTGCAGAAAAGTATTGATGTCCTTTCCCACAGGAATCAATCACAAAAGTTTATCTAAACCATTACGCCAATTATACTATTCCCTTTACTTCACCTCACAAAATTTCATTTTGACAGGGTTTATTTACAGTATGAGACAAAGCCTATTTATGGGTTACGCACGCACGCACACACACACACACACACACACACACACACATACACACACACACACATACACACACACACACACTCTATAATTTTCTTCCCCTGAGGCTGTTTTGTGCTCGACTATCACATTGTAAATTAAGGCTGA
>NC_139655.1:10109236-10269236 GCF_951799395.1 Argentina silus | reverse complement strand
TGGGGCTTCTTTGGCACTGGAGGGGGCATCCTTCTCTCCTGGTCAGGAATAACAAACACTCTAGTTACAGGGCATCCTATATCCTCAAGAAGGCTGGCTTGAGCTTAATACAGCAATGCTCAACACAACGGCGGCCATTTTGCATGGGGTCAGTCAGACAGTGTAGAAGTGTGGCCGTTTGCTTGGTGTGAGAGCATGCATTTGAATGAGATTATGGTGCACAGTGGTGGCGGCCATTTGCGTGGGGTAAGAGTGCACCGCGGTGGCCATTTGTGTGGGGTAAGAGTGCACGGTGGTGGCCATTTGCGTGGGGTAAGAGCGGCCTGCGAGATCACAGGCCCAAAGATGCATGGCAGGTAGAGTGACTTCTCAAAAGCAGCTCACTGTCGACAACGAAACAAACACAGACAGGCAGTGACGTCAGGCAAAAACATGAAGCAACAAGACAACTCCAACATACCAATACACAACACAACACTTTTGCATGCTACAACAAGCCAAAATGTAAGTGAGCACTTACAACTATACAACAATGAGAGTAAAAGCATGCAGGCCAAACAGGCATTCTAATGCTATATACACAGTATACGTATATATGCCAATAAAACTCCATGATCTGGAGTTAAATTAATTGGATTCTGGATTCATCTGTAGAGCCAATGTTAAGCAGTACAGTAGGTACCTTTATCTCTGGGGGATCCAGAGGTCTCCAGTTGTTGGCTTTGAGTTGGTGGAGCTCATCAAACTTCAGGCTAATGTTCTCAATGGACAACTGGAGCATGTCCCAGAAGCCAGCTAGGTCTTGGGAGATGGGCCGTGGGTGGGCGTTGGGGTTCTGAGACACACACACGCACGCACACACACACACACACACTAGAATTTAAACTAGATTTGGCTGTGGTTTGTCTCAGAGCCAACTGTCAAAGATGATCTCCACAGGGTCCTGGTCTATCTGTGCAGTATGATGCAATAGTGTACACAGTGGAGAGACTGCAGAGAGATGCGTCACATACCAGATTCTCCTCACACAGCTCCCGAAACTGCTGGAACCTCTGGGACATCAGCAGCTGGGCACTCCCAATTGCACTGCGGATCTTCCCTAGGACTGCGGACGGACACGCACGCACGCACACACGCACGCACGCACGCGCACGCACACACACACACATTTCCCATGAATAATAGCATAAACCTCCTTGATTTTCAGTTGATTCACTTTGATAGCCCACAGAACACTGCATGCCTTTGAAGAGCTAGTGGCTTTAAACAAGTGAGGAGTGGGAACCCAAACTGTGAATTTAAATGAGAGGGGGGCGTGTTTACCCTGCACACCAAATAAACAAAACAAACCATCCAACCCAGTGAGTGGGGCCCAGGGGAGGTCTTGGCTTCTGAGCTGTAACCTTGAGACCTAAACTACACATCATAATCACTACACCAGCCTCAAGCACAAACATCACATCTCTTGCATAGGAAATTCCATCAGCTGGAAGGGAAGAAATCAGTTTTGTAGTTCAGGGAAAGCATCAGTTGTGTAAAAGAGTAGTGTTCTAGCTGTACAAAGACTATCACATTGACACATGTGGAGGGATAGTGTATGGGCTGTGTGGAGCTGGCAGTGGCCTTGAAGGAGCTCATTAAGGGAGTAGCTGGATGAAAACCCCCATTGAGTGCTGCTCTGAGAGGTCATTATACTGTATATCTAGAGGACAGATGTGCGGCCGGGTTCAGCAGCTCCCTATTGATAAATATGCCTGGTATGTCTGTGGAGCTGAGGGCGGCAGATAGCGCAGTGCAACCAAGTACCCCCCCTAGTCTGTTTGGACGACACACACACAGAGAGAGAGAGAGAGAGAGAAAGAAGGAAGAGAGAGAGAGAGAGAGAGAAGCAAGAAATGCCGGGAGAGAGAGGAAAAACAACTGATATGACTCTTAACAAAGTCAAATATTCTAACCCTTTGTGTGTTTGAGTGAACATGATGTCTGGGCAGTTGTATCAGCGCGCATGTGAATAACTGACACTCACTCTCGTCGGGCAGGTCGTTCTCCATCTCGTCCTGCTCCATCTGTCGACACCAGCCCTCCATGCGCTCCGTCTCAGCCTGTAGAAGCTTGAGGAACCAGCGCCCGTCCCTGTGGCACACCAACCTCTGCCCCCCCTCCAGGGGGTTCTCTGTGTTCGTCACACTGTCCATCCAGGGGTCCGGCGGGGGCAGAATGGAGGGGTCGAAGCCCACCTCGGCGTAGTCGTCCCCGGCACAGGCGTGGTAGTGGTTGCCCGAGCCCTGGATGCTGACAGTGGAGGTGGCGGCGTCGCGGGAGTACTGGCGTGGCATGGTGGCAGAGTGGCGCAACGCCATCTGTGGGGCGTCTATAGGGTTGTCCATGTTGGCCTGCACGGCCGTGGTCACACTGTTGGAGCGGGTCATCCTGCGGTAGCTGGGGGGGAGAGGAGAGAGGAAAACATAAAGGCCCAGCAGCCACACACAGATCCCAGATCAGATAAGCCTGCCGTTTGGAGAGAGGGGGTATTTAGAGGGAGAGGTATGGGAGGGTTGTCACCTGGCTGATTCAGAGGCAATGGAGTGTGTACTCATCAGTCACCCTGCCACTGCTTCAGGGCTTAGCTGGGAGATAACACACCCTCAGGACCCTGATCTCCAGCTGGGTGTGCTGCTTTTCATTTTGCTCAAGAGGCTTTGTGCCCTCTGCCAAGTTTCTCAGAGCAATGTGCCAACACAGCCACTAAAGTCACACTTGGCGCAGAGATACACGTGCACGCACACACACACACACACACACACACACACACATTTGGCGTGTTCTTTGGAGCAGCTCAGCAACACAGTGATGAATGAGAGCCTAAAGGCAGGGGGGAGTGTTAGAGACATGTGCCAACTGAATACACAATGAGTGGACTGCCAGCATTTCAGACACCAGCAGATTACAACATGATACACATATAGAAACACCAACACAAATGAGAGCCTCCTTCACACACTCTCTCTCTCTCTCCTTCACACACACACAAACTCACACGCACACGCTTTGACAAACATACAAAACACACATAAACACACCCTGGCTTGACCTGCCCACAGGATGTCACACACAAACACAGAGCTCACTCCATCCATCTGCCTCACCCCATCTCCGGTCGGTCACTCCTCCTCCTTCACTCTATCCATTCATCTCTACCTCCCTCTCCCATTCATCTTCCCTCTTCCGTGAACAGAGAGCAAGTGGGGGAGAGAGAGATAGATCAAACAGTGTGTGTGTGTGTGTGTACCAGTGCCTGGATGTGTGAGAGTGTGTGTGCACAGCAGTTAAAGAGTAACTCTCCTCTGAGCAGGTGTGCAGTTATAATGACCTCAGCCTGCTTTCTATCAGCCTCCTAACAACTTCCTGCAGAGCCAGACAGGGGCAAGGCCAAACAGAGAGAGGGAGAGAGAGAGAGTGAGAGGGAGAGATGGAGAGAGAGAGGGGGGGGAGAGAAAGGAGAAGGGGAGAAGAGAAAGACAGACAGACAGACAGACAGACAGACAGACAGACAAGACAGAAAAGGCCACAGGTTCTTGTTAGAGTCAGGTGGAGTCCTTTCCCAGCATTGTATATACCTCAGTGGTTGAGGGAGGGAGGGAGACTTGCATTCCAGAAGCTGTTCCAGGAACTCTGCTACAGATAAACCACTTCATCATATCACTCTGACTCACAAATGAGCATACAGCAAGAGCTGTCAGCATTGGGATAACAGTTCTAGACATCTTAATGGTTCCTGCATGGCATGCCTCTGTCCCTTTGACCTTTTTAACTGGACAATAAAGCAGACTAGGATGTCTGTCCTGCCCTGACATTGCAAGATGGCCAATGGTTAGTATGTTTTAGTCACTCTGAGCACCAACCCTGCACTTCTAGCTCACATCCCATGTTGCCAGAGCAGAGACTGCGAGGCCTACTGGAGGGTGTGCAGACCACTCCCCATCAACTCTTTTGCCATCTGACGACACTATGGAAAATAATTCCAAACACCTTGTTTTTTGTTGCCTGAATACAGTGTGTAAGTTAGGTTCCCAATAAACCAATAAAATAACTCCTTACACTTCTAACAGTGAGAGTTCAAATATATCAAAGAGTCGCCTTATACATTTGATAACATGAACTTGTCTGAGCAGATTGAGGTATTTAAAAAGCCAGCCAGGTCGTTTGTAGGGCTTCTCTGTTTAACTGCTCTCCTCCACTCCCTCTGAGTTTGGCAGGCTTTTAAAGCCCAGTTCAAACACTAAGATGAGGTTATGACCCCGTCCTGCACCTAGACACGCACCCACGCACGCACGCACGCACGCACGCACGCGCACACACACGCACGCACGCACGGCGCACACACACACACACACACACACACACACACACACACACACACACACACACACACACACACACACACACACAACACAGGCATACACAGAGGGATGTTATAGTGCTGAGCAGGTCTTAGATTTACTGTCAGTGGGGCTGGGCCACAGGAGAGCAGCACTCTCACCGTCTGGGAATTTAGTGTAAGGGTCACTCTGCCCAGACCTCCCAGGACCAGGCCTACCCTACTGACACACACACACAGCCACACACACACACACACAGCCACACACACAGCCACACACACAGCCACACACACACACAGCCTCACACTCAGACATCCATATAGAAAAGCCACATGTGTGAGATCAAATCCAAGCCCTTGGCAACTAGGAGGTGTGCCCTCCTTTTCCGTGCTTGGTCAGTCAGCTGGGGCAGGCTCTTTCAGAAACCCTCGCAATGCCTGTGTGTGAGCTGCAGTCCTGGACACAACCTTAATTCAGACTGGGCTCTTTGACTTCCTAAAGCACTCCCTGTATACAACATGAAATCACATTACTGCATTGGCTAAATTGGTCGCCTCCTCTCAGCTATAACAAATGAACAGAAGGGCCACTGTTTTGACCGGGTCTGGCACGTACAGTACACACCAATTCACTGACACATAACTGCCTGTGTGACATCTCTCTACACATCTCCAGGAACCAGGAAGGTTCTGCTGATGCAAATGGACCCCTTGTGTAAGTCAGTTATTCCCCTATGAGACGGCCCGATGGCATGCTGGGGTTCTTCATGGGGGAGGAGGAGGGTGGAGGACCGTGTAGGCCAAAGGGAGAAAACCGTGTACTTGACCATGTACCCAGATAGTAGAATAGACCTAACGGCCCCATCCCCCCTCCTCTAACCCCCCTAGAGTAGCCTGCTGCCTGCATCACAATGACTGGAGCAACAGATGGCTGTCAACCCCCCAAACACACACACACTCCATTCCCTCCAACATGTCTACTCCCCCAGCTGTCACTGGGCCCCCTGGCAAGGGGCTCTGACGCCAACGCCTCTGAGCTGGGGACAGCTGTTGGAGGGTAAAGCAAGGGGCAGCCTTCATTCACTAGGCCCAATGCACACACACACACACACACACACACACACACACTTACACACTTACTCTCTCTCTCTCTCTGTCTATTTATCCCTCTTTCTTTTTTTCTGGGCAGGTGTTTGCTCTCCATGTCCACCTCTTCTCCTGCCTGGTCTCTAACGTCTCTGATCTTCTGTGCTTTTCTCTTTCAGTATCCCTCACTATATTTACCTCTTTCTCTCTCTCCCTCTTTCTTTCTCTACTCACCATCTCTCCTCCTCCACCTGGATCCCCACTGACTGGAACTTAGAGTGCTCCTCTGTCACCCTTGCCTCCTCTGGTCCATCCACCTGCAAGAGCCCACACAGGAGGAAACACTTTCATACACATGTTTATGAGGCCATCCAAAACAAATGTATCGTGTGCCTGTGTGAATTATCTCCAGCATGGTTAGTCGGTCAGGTTAGCGGCTCTGACCTGTATCCCTATGGAGAGGCACTTCCGGAGGGCGTCCCTCTTGCTGTCGTTGGACACGTGTGCGATGGCAGCGGTGGCTGTGATGGTGATGGTGCTGTTAGTGACGTGCTGGCTGGCAGGGCCGTGGACCTGAGCATTGGCTGCCTCAATGGCCGCTGTCAGGGCCTTCATGCTGTCGATGCTCTCTGTGGAGTTAGACAGGCCATGCTGGGAGGCGATGTGGCTTCGCGGGCCTGGCCCGTCCATGTAGGCATCCTGGGCCGACTCAGTGCTGCTCTGGGCCGTGATGGAGATGAATGGCTTGGACGGGGTGGTCCGGGGGGGAACCGGCGGAGGGGTCTTCTTGTAGGTGGTGATGCATGATGACACTGCAGGGGGGGGGGGGGGGGGGGGGCAGAAAGCCAACATGGGTTAGCGTGGAGAACAGGCTGAGCTGAACTAGAAGTTCTGAAAGGAAAACAAATATGTTGTTATTACACCTTGCTGTTTGCAACTGAATACCATAGCATACACAGATTGTGTTAAGTAAGTCCACTGTTGGGGTTGAAATGGACAGTAGTAGATTAGAACTGTCTTTAACAACGCCTAGCCAACTTACTAAGAGGATTTGTCAGCTGGCCACTTGACCTACTGATCTAGTGGCTAAAAGCGCCTGTCCTTTACATCATCATAACAAGCTGACTGGACTGAATTTAAAAGTGGATGCGTATATGTGTGTGTGTGTATGTGTTTATTTTTGTTACACTGATAGCCATAGTAAACACAACTCCCTCTTAAGTCCAACCTCCAGAAGTTACTTCTGCTCTCTTTTTCTCTCTCTCTCTCTTTTTTTCTGAATCAAGTGTCAAAACACAGATTACAGCTACAAGTCAGCAGGTCCTGTTGATATAGCATCAACTCAGTAGCACAGTATGTGGGAACAAGGAGTTCACACAGAACACACCAGCAGACTGAAACCACCCGTCTAAAGAGCAACAAACACAACCAATATAACCAAGTTATGTCTCTGATTTCCCCTCCTGGTGTCATCCGAACTAGGTCAGCCCCTGAGCTCCAGAAAGTAGGATAATGCATTTCCTGGATCCCTTTAATCCCTGAAAAAGACAAACATCCCAAAGCGTACAGTATGGCAGTGAACTGCCCCTACCAGCACGGGAGGCCATGTCTAAAACCATTAGATAAGGGTGTTTTATCTGTACCTCCCCATCTCTCTGACAGCTACACAGCCCTAACACACAGGGGGAGAGGGCTGTTGTTAAACTCTCCCGTCACCTCCAGGTTTAAGTCAACCCATCCAATCAGAAGTTTGGTCAAGTTATGACAGGTTTTAAAGCAGGCTTACACAGACAAGATTGTGTTGAGATTAGATCACTATAACAAGCAGTTGCTGCAGACAATGTTACCCTGCATTAATTACATGTGTTACATGCTACTGAACAATAGTAGGGGGAGTCAATGATTTATTGGTGACTATTTATGTAAAACTCCTGTAGGCTACAGGGTTTTTAAAGTGTTCATTCTGGCATTTTTCTTTTCAAAACCCAGCCTAAATCTGTCATATCATTAGGACGGAGGAAGATCAAATGTAATAGTGTCATTGTTTTCACACATCCTCTGAACAGGAATCGCTCAGTTGTTTGGAGGGTTTGCGATGTCTGGGGGAATATGATTTATACAAACAGCTAATCTCCTCAAAGGTCAGAGAGTACAGACCACCGCACACACACACCCTCATACACCTCCTGCACACACACACACTAGTATCACACAGAGAGAGGCTGAGGTCTTGCCCCCACCAGCCCAGGAGGTTTGAATTATTGAATGTCAGTCCTTTAGAGGCAATCCTCTGAGGTCATCCAGCAGGCTACCTCAGTGGAGAAGGGTTTGAGGACAGAGTGTTTTCATGTGCTCAATAAAGAGGCATATGAAACTGGATACTTGGCTGTGCCCCTCCTATCTATCACTGGTCTGGCCAAACGGAGGTGAGGACTGCGTTGTGTATACTGAGACAGGTTAAGTAAACATGCTAAGGAGTCAGAACATGCCCGCCGACACGCACACACATACTCATACACACGAACAGGCACACACACAAGTCCAGACGACACAAGGTCAAACTGACACACAAGGCTGTTCACACAGTGCAGCCAAACATTTCAAACTCTCATGACAACATCAAGGGAGGCAGCAGACTTCCTGAGGCTGATATGGTTGCCATCCATCTGATACCATTGGCAGCAGTGAGCTGTGTCACACAAAGTCTCTGCCTATCATTTATTGTGTAGGCCCACACCAGTATGTGATGAACCACACGATGAACATCCCTCATAGGGCCTTCCTCAACAGCTTCCATATCTGAGCGACACACACTGTACAAGACAAATCAATTTGAGATATCCCACACAATTCTGGCTGTTCATATGACACAAAAACATTACAGAATGGGGAAAAATTACAAAACAAAACGCCCTGATAAGACTGAGGCCAAGTTTCCACAGAGGATAAAAGCAGTTTGATGTTTTAACAGCCGTGACAGTGTGATAGTAGTACAGTCTCTGGACCTTCCTCGCACACGCACACGCACACGCACACGCACACACACACACACCCACCCACCCACCCACAGATCAAGAGACCCAAGGACACAGTATTTGTCTGACAGAGGCTGAGAGGGAGGAATGCGACACTGGATTCCACAGCTCCATTAGAAGAGAATAAATGTGGAAAACCATTTCTTTCTCTTTCTCCCTCTAAAAGGGAGGACATACTGTCATTCTATTTTGATCCAGGAATCAAATTGATATTGTTGAGATATTCTGCTGCAAAGTTGCAATAATGCCCTCTCCTAATTGAAGTGGGTCTTAGAATGAACTGGCACTCCTTTAATGAGGCCTGCTGCGTGTATTGTTTTTCCAAAGAAGAGAGGAGAGAGGGAGTTTGTGAATGACAAAACTCTATTTGGCACTCATCCAGATCCTTCTTTGACAAATGCTTGACAAGTCCCACGCCAACAGAGTTGTGTGAATAGCTGTTCTCCTGGTGAATCCCCTACCGCCCAGGCTAGATGGTATCAAAGACAGACAGAGCCTCCCCTCCCCCCTCCACACACACACACACACACACACACACACCCACCCCTCATAAGAAAAAAAGTCTCCATTCATTTTTTTTCAGCCCCAAGAGAACAAAAAAGACAGAATACCACTGGCTCCATTGATCATAGTATCCCAATGGAAGACAACTTTAACAACAGTTATAGTTCCTGAGTGTGTGTGTGTGTGTGTGTGTTGTGGTGTGTGTGTGTGTGTGTGTGTGTGTGTGTGTGTGTGTGTGTGTGTGTGTGTGTAGGTGGTGGTGTGTTTCTGAAATACTGGTGTGTATATTGCTTAGAAGGCAAACAGGAGGTATGGAGCTCACACCACCTCTCCAAACTGTGGAAGTAGTAGCAAGAGAGAGAGAGAGCAGCTTGGCTAACAAGCTAGCTAACAGCGTCGGGCTCCACCGCGTGGGGGCCAAGGGCAAAACCACCGGCGTCCAAACACAAAGACAGGAAGGGGCCAGACGGGGGGAGTGGTGGTGGGGGGGGAGGGGGGTGGCACATACACTGACAGCTGAGTCCAGCTGCACAGCGCTTGGGTCTGCAGAGAGAACCAGAGAGGTAAGAGGGGTGAGGGGGAGAGGAGCGAGGGGAGAGAGGGGGTGTGGGTTTGCCGTCTGCTCACACTCAGACCACGAAGCCAGCTGGAGTCCTTTGTGATAGCGTCTCCATGGCGACAAACAGCAACATGAAGTTTGCGCCGAAGCTTTAGCGTTCAACAGCACAGCAGAATGCTGGTGCCTGGTGGCTGTTTACCTTCTACTGCAGACCAGCATAGACACTAGCTAAACGCAGGCTAACAAACACACACCAGGTACCAGCACAAAGTGTAGTTACAGTACCAGAAATATAAGCACAAACAGGCGTGCATGCTAATTCACAAAGACAGTAGAGTGTCATTGTGTTGTAACTGAATACAAGCATAAGTCACATCTTTGCCACTGTTTATGTCTGAATGCAAACTCTACAAACCAGTTTTTCTTTAGCCCCTTGTCAGTACTTGTTTTCTGAGCCATAACAATAAGGCGTCATATGTAAAGGTCACATTCACACATATGGCATTACACTAGTCTCACAAACAGCACTGCTATGCCTTCATCTCAAGCTCTATACGAGCCCAGGTTGGAAACATCCCCAAGTCGGCCTATCTGATGAACCTAAACTACAGACTCCTTCAATGTGACAGTGTTTCAGGTTACAGAGAACACTACAGGCTTTCATGATGAGCAGTGAGCACTGTTACCTTTCCTTCTACAACCCCATCCCACACACACTCCACACAGAGCTATTGTCTCTGAGAGTTTAGGCATCTGGAGAGCAGAAATCTCCCCGCGACCTCTGACCTTTGTGGGTGAGTGGTGCAGACTGACATGAAAGCTGCTGGGATTCTTTCAGGTGACTCAAGGGGTTGTCAGAGGGATTGTGCAGTGACCATTATTCATGTACATCTGTATGTGTGCATTGAGAAATAAGTGTGTGAATGAACCCAATACACATTTGTACAATGTGTCCCTGATATGTTATTTAGACTGCTAGTCACATCACTCCTCAATGGTAAAAAGTGATATCAACAACACATAACTAGGCTCCTGGCTTCTGTCCCATACGATACCTGATAAGACAGTGTTTACAACTCAACTGACAGCTCTAAACATATCAGGCAGCTGCTCTGTTAGGCAACAGAGCCAAGTCCCTTTAACCCACTTTTCCTATGTACCAAGTTCAAATAGAAACCCTAGTTGCTGGCATTCCTGTTTTATGAGCCTATGCTATTGGCTCTGTCAGTCAGTGACAGGCTTGGATGGCATGCTAATGAAACTCAACTAGAGTGGCAAATACATAAATACAAGATAAATGGTAATTGTGCAAACAAATGACAGTTTATCTGTCCTATTATTAACTGCACAATCCGATGGCTTCACACTGATATAATGTAGGTATGTGTCAGCAAAGTGCTTAACATTTTATACATTTAACCAAAACAAAACTAATTTAATTTAATTCAGAGGTACTGAATTAAATTAAAGATAATCCAAGGATGACTTTGAGAGTTTGGGAGAGTGTTTGAAACGTTATCGGCTTTTCATTAGGTCTGCCCAGAGGGTCTTAGACACACCCTATTGTTCTCCTGAGCTCTATTGAGGATTTAAGCCTCGCAAGTCTTTAACCACATAAAGAAACACATCACTCTTTTGTTTCTGCCGAAAAGACCTGCCCTGGGGGAGGAGAAAGAGAGGGTATCTTTGGAGAGTGACTCAACCAACAGCAGAGGAGAGAGAGAGAGAGAGAGAGAGAGAGAGAGAGGAGGGAGGGGGGGGGGAGGGATAAGATAGGTTTGTCAGTTCCTGTATTAACATTCCTGCTGCCACATGGGGCACAAACTTCAGCACTAGCCCTAATGCTAAAGCTAACACACCCACAGATCTCACGCATGGTTCCACTCCACTCATTTCCCATGGCTGGGCTCTGAGTGGCTGAGTGGGTCGGCGAGGTGCTCCAGTGACACACCACATGTATCTGTGATGACAGCATGGGCCTCTGCAGTGAGTCATATTATATCCATGTTGAGATTCAAGTCATCATTAATCATAAACCTGTGATAGATTGTGCTTATTGAGGGCCAGTTCAATTCTATTGAACTAAATCTGCCTCCCAAATGTATCACCAGATCAATACTACAACTATCCTCACTTATTCAGATTAAATTGTTGATACACTCTCTCATATCTCCCCAGGTGCAGAGAGATAATCATCTCACACAGCCCGCTGTGCTCTCTCTCTCTTACTCCCCCTCACCCTCGCTCTCTCTCTCTCTCTCTCTCACACACACACACGCACACACACAAAAGCGGGTAAGCCGGTTAATCATTTCCCCCTGTGTGTCTCCCTGAGTGCTGGGATTGTGTCCATCTGTCTGTCTGTCCATCTTGCAACACTCTCCTGGGTGACGCTGTAGCTACTGTTGCTGTGACACACTCTGCTAAGAGGATAATACAGGCCACTCTGGCCTCTGTGTGTGCTGACTAAAAATACAAACCCAAGCATGGCCTTAGACAAGAGTCACCACCACACACCAAGCCCTGAACATAGCCCGCAGATAAAAGAATACATAACAGTCTGTCCACGGGAACTAAACATTCTACACAGGTCAGTAAAGTACAGAAGAACATAGCCATGGGCTTACAGAAACCAGTAGAGAAAATGTTAAACAAATAATAAGTAGTCCAACAGCTGGAGTCGGAGTCGGCCAATCCTAGAACACAAGACCACACAATACAAAGTCATGTCATTACATGAAGGATGACTGCTGAGTGAAGCTGTACATTAGCATGCAAATGCCATGTGGTATGTGGTCAACAGTTCACTTCTCCTGGATCCTCCTCTCACTAAAGTGTCTAAACTTTCATAACAAACAATATGAACTTCAGCTGGACAAAAAAAAACCTGTGTCCGTAAAACAATCAAAGTCGTCTTTCATGGGGTGACAAGCAGCCTAGAGGTTAGAGAGGCTGGCCAGCAATCGGTAGAACGCTGGTTCGATCCCCACCACAGGAGGGAGCCGGATGTGAGCTGGTGACTGGAGGGTTGCTGGCATCATATCTAAGGTGCCTACACTGCCGTTGTGCCTTTGAGCAAGGGGCGCCTGATGATGACTGACCCTGTGCTCGGAGCTCTGTTCTCCCTGGGGGTGTGCACGTGTGTTGTCTCTGGGGGTGTGCACGTGTGTTGTCTCGGGGGGTGTGCGCAAAAAAATAATCAATAAAGGCAGGGATCAATAAAGTCCCTGCCTTCTTCTTCTTCCTATCTTTCCTACAGAAAGACCAAAATCTAGGGAGTTGTTTTTATAAACACATATAGTTTATTCTATCAGAAACGCTGTGAAACGTCAGTGTCGAGTATCATTTCATGGTTTGAGATGGAATTACTTCCTTCCTACTTGACATTCTTTGTCCTGACCACTCACACATGGAGAGAAAGGAGACACTGCTGATCTAATCCTCAGCCAGAGGCATGCTAAAGCCATCTGGGCCTAAAACCAAACGTCAGGCGTGGGGGGTACCGGGGGGGGGGGGCTGGAACAAGAATCCAGGCCACTCTGACGCACTCTCTTTGTGGTCTCCAGCTCTGACCCCCCTGACCCTCTGCATCCTGGGGGGGGGGGGGGGCAACACACGGTGTGTGTGTGTGTCTGTGTGTAAGTGTGTGTGTAAGTACAAGTGCACATGTGTTAGTGTGAGGGTCATGTATGTGTCTCACTCTCTGACTAGTTGTAGGTGGGTCGGTCTTCTACACATGTGTCCAAGCCCCCTTTTTTTCCCCGTGTTCACTACCAGAGTGTGTTTACATCCCAGCAGAATCTGGGGGGACACAATAGGCTCTCTCACATTCCCGCTCTCCTGCTGGGAGTGCTCGTTTGTCTCTCACATTCCTCGGACCATTCAGGTCTCCTCTTGCCTACTGGCCGGGTGGGGGGGGGGGGGGTCTTAAAGACTCAGAAGGGAAGAATCAGTCCCCTCAAGCTGAAAATCCCCCCCCCCTCCTTTGCAAGGCTTGTCTAGTGAAGCAGCAAACCCGAAAGAGAGGGAGAAGGAGGAGAGACATACTCTCTCTCTCTGGACTAGGAGAATGGTGGCTTATCTTTAATGACCAGTTTTTAGAAAGAGTATGCCTACTTGGATTGGTGTGGTGCTCTCTCCCCCGCAGCCACAGCCACACACACACGCACACGCACACACGCACACACACACACACACACAGCCCTGACAGAGACCAGGACTTTCACAGAGGAGTCTTTAATTTGGGCTTGGGCCTGGCCTCCCACACTGCACAGCCCAAACCACCCACTTACTTCCACCACCGTGCTCTGCTCTGGGAGACAAGAAGAGAAAGAGAGAGAGAGAGAGAGAGAGAGAGAGAGAGAAAGAGAGAGAGAGATTGAGCAGCTGTGTTTCATTCCACACCTAGCCTACTGAAAAACTTGTAGACACATATCCAGTCTTCTCAGATCTGTCAAGGGGAGTGAGCAAGGGAAGAAGGGTGTTTCTAGAATAAAACACAGCCTGGAGATACATTCACAGGCCTCAGCCGTCTTCTCTACTCTGCATTCCCAGCAGCCAGGAGGAAAGGGCCCTGCCCAGGCCTGTACTCTCACTGGTGGAGGAGCCAGGGGGATGAACTCCAGTCAACACACAGGAAATCCTGCTGGGGCTTTACTCTCTGCCAAAACACAAAGACTACCTGACACCCTACCGCATAGTAATGGACTACCTCAGAAGATAGCACAGCACTGCAGACAACCAAGCTTTAATGACACCTGGGTAGCATCTGGAGATTTAGTTCCTACTAGTTAACCTTAGTGGGACTAATGTGTTGTATTTTCCAAATGCACATTTCCAAAGTGTTTTTTCTGAAATAAAATGAGTGGGGGGGCTCAGTAGGTTAAATGACAGAGAGGTTTGCTACAGGCTCTGCTGAGGGGTTGCAGGACCTCCCTAGTGTATTTTGTTTGTGTGTGTGTGTGTGTGTGTGTGTGTATGTGTGTGTGTGCGTGCGTGCGTGTGCGTGTGGACAGCACAGAGCGGGGGTGGGCTGCAGAGCCATGCTCTGTGTCAGCATTGAGTTTGACATGGCTCTGTCATCTCCTCCCTGGAACACGCCCACTCTTTCCCTCTGTCCCTCTCTTTCCCTCTGTCCCTCTCTTTCTCTCTCTGTCCCTCTCTTTCTCTCTCTGTCCCTCTCTTTCTCTCTCTGTCCCTCTCTTTCTCTCTCTGTCCCTCTCTTTCCCTCTCTCCCTCTCTTTCCCTCTCTCCCTCTCTTTCTCTCTCTGTTGTCCACTGAGGAAGAGAGCAGAGGGGTGAATGACATCTTTCTACTCCCTACTTCCTGTGTCAAGAGAGATCCAAACACCCCTCTTCCTCCCAGAGTGGTACAAATCAAAGCATTCTAGCCCAACACAAAAGAGGTCCAATTAAGTCGTAAGTAAATATAAACACCTAACAGTCACAAAGTAGGCTGTCCCTTAGGAGAATCCCTCTAGTAGTTACTCGCACTAAACTGGGGAGGTGTACTTCAAATGTCTACATTTGGAACCATGTGGGCTTTTAGAGTAAGCATATAGCTAAGTTTTTCATGTAACTTGGTACACTAAGGCAATGTATGGTTGATCTCTGTATTCATTAAATGTACCTTGCATTGGCTCCGAAAAGGCATTTGGCAACCAAAGGTTTAATAAATATCAAACATACTGCCAAAATAATACAGACAAGAAAGGGCTTAGTGAATACACATCACAATCACAAAGCTGAATAGAGATGAGTCATGTAAGTATGAATGTTGAACCCTAACAATATATAGGAACCCTGGTGCCACATGGGGCTGAGACACTATATTGAGGAATACAAATTGTTATTCAAACTATCCAATTACATTACCTTACATGACATTGCACTACCTACATGATTCAAGCAACTCTCCTCTATTAGTTACTTTCTGAGTGGTATCTGAGTTTTTTGTCTCTGATGCCCCCTACTGATGGTTTTGAGGCAACACAGTAAGATGTTTTTTCGTAAGTCTGACAAGGACAAGGTGACGCGATCAGTGATGCTCAACAACATATGAAGTAAAAAGCTTATGTATTATGCTGAAGAAACAGGTGAGCCAAAACATAGGACATTGCAGATTGCCCTGGCATTGTATAGTTCGTTGGCATAGTTTTGGACATGACTACATTGCAACATCTTTAATCCAAGTCAATTTAATAAAACAAATAGTGATTGACAAACTGCTGGATAAAGACAGTAAGAACAGAACACAGATTAATTAGGATGAGATATCTTGAATAATCTACAAAGGAGGGACAAATCATGAAAACTTGACAGTTCTTGGAGCTGAGGTGTTGATAGCCTCTGTGTTTACTGAAGGTGATATTATATCAAAGAGAATCACAGCTTTCCCATCATGCCATCTGGGAGCGACATTGCAAGTTCCCACTGGCTCACATTCTCAGACAGTCGTGACAAGAGCACATAATTACTGAGTGTTTGACACAAAAGCATGAGAGCGATTTATCTCCTACAGGAAGAGATATAGCCAAATCACAGTTTACGTAGATAGAGGGCAGAGTTAAGGCTTGATCCCACAGCTGCAGTAAGAGAGAAGCCACACAGATAGAGACACCACACAGAGAGTCACGTAGCAAGCCCCCCCCCCCCCCCCCCCACACACACACACACACAGTGTGGACACATGTCTAAAGTGTGGAGGTATGCATAGGTCTCATCGCTGGTAAGGGTAACCACATCAGAGAGTAGTCTGTCTGTGTGTGTGTGTCTGTGTGCGTGTGTGTGTGTGTGTGTGTGTGTGTGTCTGTGAGAGAGAGAGAGAGAGAGAGAGAGATGGAGTGTCTGTGTGCGGAGAATGGTAGTGTGTTATCACATGCCTGGGACCAGCCCAGCCCCAACTTCCTGTCAGACACGCCCTCTCACATGATCAAAGCTGAAGGTATGACAGCATATGCAGGTGTGTGTGTGTCTACATCTGAGATCTCTTTGTGTGTGTGTGTGTGTGTGAGAGAGAGAGAAAGAGAAAGAGAGAGGGGGGGAGATAAAAGGAGAGAGAGAAAGAGCATTAGCATTAGAAGCAGAGACGGTATGAGGCCTGAGCCAGGTCGAGACAGAGACAGAAAGACAGATATACAGACAGTAACATCATGACAGCAGCGCTTTTAATTTATGTCTCCCTTTGAATAATCCCACCTAGACGGATGGCAGCTTTGATCCACTGACACCGGTATATTTCACATGCAGGGGGCATACCGCTAAAGCAGGGCTTCATCTGTCCCTGTAATTATAGGTAGAATGGCAGGAAATAGAGAGGCAGTACATGCTGTGTGTGTGGTGCTAAGGTACGAGGGATTAATGGAGCTCCAAGGAGCATTCCAGAAACAGCTCATTATTAAGTGCTGCTTGATCTCTCTCTCTGTTTGTCTATCTATCCTTCTCTCACATGCACAAACACACACACACACACACACACACACAATACAAGATGGGTAATATATTTTTAAGGAAACATTGATTATTGAAGAAGATACTATTTACCCACCATGCAAGATTGAATTGAAAAGAGTGATCTCCCTCTAGTGGCAGAAAAATGTAAAATAATGTTTCCAACAGACTTTCGCCCTGCTCCTTTAAGACCTCACTAAGCACCAAATTGCATCTTCAAATTGATAAAAAACTGTTTAATAATACATGTAATATTAATATTTGAGTGGGCCTTGTAAGTGTTGAAGTATGTTTCATCACTTTATGCAACACTAGCCTCTCCCATAGTCTCCTGGCAGGATGATGGCTGTATCTCAATCATTCTAGAAGGCATCCTTCCCTAATCTTCTTCCTTTCATGACCAAAGTCAAAGTCAAAGTTCTTTATTGTCACATACTCTGCGAGCAGGGCAGTGAGATGCTTAGTTCATACGGGTCCTCAACAGTGTTATACACAATATACAATAAAACATGCTAAAACCACAGTACTCAAATGGCATAGTGTGCAGAAGTCACAGAGTGCAGTGTTATGTGGTGTCTATACAGTAGACACAAAAGATACAGAGACAAGAATCAGGTTTTTAGACCCAAGAGACTCCTCAGACTGTGTAAATAGAGATCAGCTGGCCAGGCCTTGATACAAATGCAAACATAGGAGAGAATTAATCAATAAGAGCAGCTGATTGATGAACCATATAACAGCTCACTGGTGAACACTGATGATCATTCTCAATAAATCAAACCATGATGAGAATGTGACGTATAATGTGTGTCAGAAATAAATGTCATGTAGGTGTGGTCTCTAATCAAGAAATCATTATTTATAAAGTATGTTAGTTACTGGGCCATACACACTGATGTTAGAAATGGGTACATCCACTACATTAGATTGAATAAAGTACATTCCGGAAGGGGCAAAAATATACTTGAGAGCGTTTCAAAGATTTGTTGTTTTTTTTTAAACATGGAGAAAAAAACATGAAATGTGGCCACAGTGATAAAGCTTTTATCATGTTAGGGCTGTTTGAAGAGAAAGCGCCTTGACTTACAAGCTTATTTTCTCTCAGATATAGAGACGGAAAGAGGTCAGTCCTAAGTCTGACAGTGCTAAACGAATTACTCTCCATAGAGACAGACGGAGGTGCAGAAGGCCTGAGGTATCTGGATCTGCTCCTCTACAAGCCACTTCATTCATACTGACATATGAGCTCTCACACGCATGCACGCTCGCACGCACACACGCACACACTTTAGACATGGAACTTAACATCTACCAGAAAGAGTACCCTGACTTATGCTTCACTGAAACACACACACAGTAGACTATGTGACATGCTCCCTTGAGTCTAACCCTATGTTCATCACCCAGGACTCACCCAGGGTATGTGTGGGGATAAGAGCAGGACACAGGCATGTAAACCCTTGGAGGGTCTTAGGGTTGGTCTGTAAATAGAGCATGGGCAGGCGGGAAGGCTGGCAGCATATCTGGCGTGATCAGGATGAATGGCATGCATGACTCACTCACTGATGGCTCCATCAAGGGGAGGGGCTGCAGACGACTGGTCTGTCACACAGGACCTTCTATCTATCCCATACTGCCCTGCTCTGACCAGCAACTGACGCTGACCGGGTTTCCAATAAGGCTTAACAGCTGAACACCCCCATCCCCTCCGCCCCCTGGCTGTTATTTTAACTTTCCAGATATTTCTAACACACCCTGTGTGCTCACGCACTATACTAGGCCTCCTATCTTGCCTCTGTTAAATGTGAATCTGTAGGGACCAGTGCTGTAATTTGGTGCCAGACTTTTGTTGTCGTTTGTTGTACACCTGCTATCCCACATCAAAGATATGCCACTAACATAGACTGGGAGTTGGAAGAGGTTCAACATTTCTGGGCCGACACGAGTCACACTGAGCACTCACTGACAAGGACAAATAGCATGGGGGGCCATTCACAGTATGATGACAACATATTTTCAGATTTAGGAAAGAATAATGAATTGTGTACAACAATACAGTAAAGTTAGTTTTACAGAGACAATGACTGTAGGCTAATCCATTGTCACGGTCAGCCAAGTCAAGCACAGTAAAACATTCACTTATTATAATTACTATTATTATTATGATAATTATCAGGTTATCACCACCTGATGTTGTTGTCACCGTCATCATGGTTTTCATAACTAATTTTCTAGCAAACTATCCTTTGTTGATGCTCTAATGATCAAGCATGAGTAAGCAGAAAGACTGTAGGATGGGCAAGAGGCCACCTCCCCTGGCACAATCACTGAAATCATCGCTGCACAACAAAAACTGAACTAATAAGAAACACTGATTCAAATAGAGAGGAATAAAATATTTTACTCACACAAGCGTATCCAGTAGTCACACATACCCCACAATTTACAGTACAAATACTGTAGAAATGTCATAGAATGTTTCGCTTTCTTGAACTACGGCTTCTTTGATTTGGTGCTTGCACTGTCTCTTCCTTTCTCTCTGACGAGATTTGCGCATTCGATCTTATTACAGGATGGGCGCGCGGCAGTGCCCGCGCTGCGACCCTCTCTCGGAATCACACGCGCAGGTGGGACAGTCCCGCTGGCATCAGCAGGGAAGTTTCCCCAAACAATTCCAAACTTATCACACTGATTAGGCGAATTCCGTGCCAATCTAACGGTATCTACACGATACAATTATAACATCTCGCTCTGGTGGTAGTGTTTGAGCTGGTAATATGTAGAGATCGCTTTACATCGGTAGGCCTTTCTCTTCATATTTGATACCGACATGTGAAATAAATATTTACACGTGTAATACATACACTGACTAAAGGTTTATGCCATCCACTCGATGTACTAGGCTACAGTAGATCAAACACTGTATGCCCCCTTGTGGTCGATAAGCTTTATGATTGTAGTTGAAGGAGTTCTGAGTGGATGTGAAGGGATGCTTTGTGTTCCACCCGCCGGTGTATTCCACTTTTGTGTTTGGAAGCGTGTTTATGTCAGTGACTCTATCTGTGTGTGTGTGTGTGTGTGTGTGTGTGTGTGTGTGTGTGTGTGTGTGTGTGTGTGTGTGTGTGTGTGTGTGTGTGTGTGGTCAGCAGAGTCAAGAGAGAAAGAGAGAGCGTAGATGTAAGTGGGAGAATGAGAAATGGTATTCGCTGCCCAACATTGTATTTCTACTTACGTTGAATATTATCTACTATTGCCAGCGACCCTAAGATGGTCTACAGTAGATCAAACACTGTATGCCCCCTTGTGGTCGACAAGCTTTATATATGTAGTTGAAGGAGCTCTGAGTGGATGTGAAGGGTATATCTCGGAAGTGGATTCCTCCTTTCATCTCAATACAGGTTTGTTATTGCGATATAGCATAAGTTAACTGGACACTTGCCTCCACCAGAATATATCTGATCAGATCAGTGCAATTGAAGGAAATGAGACAAGGAGAGAAGCCCACTTCCTAATTCTATCAAAAGCTTCATAGTTTTAGTCAATTCCATTTTAATTCCGGTCAGTTGATTAGACACATTCTTTCTTCATTGAAAGAAAATCAATTAATGTCTGAAGGTAGCCTACTACTTTGCCTCTAAAATCTTATCATAACCTATATTTATTGAGTGTACGTCTGGAACGATGAGAGGGAAAATAATCCCTATGTATTCTAGTAATTTGAAATCAATTAATTTGATGTAAAACCATGTATCTATTGAGTTTCTGGGGGGAACTGCAGTGATGTAGGCTACTAGGTACCATACTCTCCATTACTTTCCAAAGCTCTGACCCTCTCATTCAAATGGCTGAACTAGCAGATGGCCAATCCACAGTGTCCGATGGAAACAACATGAAACAGAGATACGTCAGCCTTTTCAATGTCATAACAGGCAGAGCTCTGAGCTCTCCACTAAGCCTTTCATATTTCATTACACTCCCTCGAGTCTCAACAAGGAGTTTCAATGAGCTTCACTTCATCTGCTCTGAATACGAGCTTTCCCCTCCTGTTGCCTTCCTCCATACCACTGCTAGCACTACTGTGAAACCATGAGAGCCAATGTGCCGTCAGACATGTCTGAATTGTCTTTCCCCTGTCAGTGCAGGGGCAGTCAAATTGCTATGCTGAATTTAGCCCCTAGGGGCAGTGTTGACCAGTCTTAATCTTAAAGTATAACAGTTTGAGTTGGTCTCACATCATCCTAAAGGACCCTGATGCCTTGTTCCAGGTTCATGTCAGAGATCAGATGATGATTTAATTTTATACCATCTTTTTTCGGCCCTTCACCCCACTAAAGGATGCAACCTTTTGCATTTCACTGTATACTTGTATGCACGTGACAAATAAAGAATCTTGAATCTTGATGTGTGTTTTGATTATACTTAACTAGAGATCAGATGAACAACACTTCCTCTAAACCATATCAGCAACAGAACCAGACAAAGATCCAAACACCTGCCTCAAGGAGACTTGTTGCTTGTGAAACATCAGAGCCTATTAGCATTGTCTAGTTAACATAATTTAAACAAAAAGTAGTATGTCTCCATTTGGGATGAAAAAAACAGGTGTTCACCGTTTTAGCATTTAGTGTTGAGCTTCTGCTCTGTCTAATTCAGGGCTGCAGGAAACCCATAGCGGTTAAATAAAGAAGCCTATTATCATACTAGACCCGTGAAGGAGGAAACAGCTCGTTCCACCCGATCTCTCTGTACGACTGAAAAATAGAAAAACCAGAGACTCCACGAGAGATGCTGGGAAAACGAGAGACGCTAATTAAGCTTGGGCAGTGCGTATAGGGGATTAGAGAGACGGGGAGTAAACAGCGGTGAGAGAGAGAGAAAGAGATCCGCCGTGGCATATTTCCCTGGCTTTAGATCTGCATGCACTAGCTTTAATTGAAGGTCACCTCACAAGGAATGGGAGCGATTTCCCCCCTGTACCTAATTACTATTGTGGCTCCACGGTGGAAGCAGGAAAGCAGTTTACTCCTGTTAGAGGTGGGAGGGGGGGAGACGGAGGAGAGGTAATGAACATCCTTCTACGGGCAGATTAAAAGAACAGGATAAGTGTCGGGATGGTGTATAACTTAACTGGAAACGACTCAGGGTGGAAGAGCCAGAGGGATTAACACGCTGAAATCCTCACATTAACCGATTGGTATGGATTTTCTGGAGCTTTAAAAGAAGATTCGCCACAGATTGTGTTAAACCAATCCAAGGGAGCAGATGTCAGGTCGAACACGACTATTACTGTGCCACAATTGCTATCACTGCGGGGGGAAAGAGAGTAAAAGCAAGCAAGAGAGAATAGATCAAAAGACAACTTTCAGTTCTGATTTCTTTCTTCTGCTTCAGGATTAAAATGATCATCAATAATAATAGGAGGAACAGCAAGACAGGTGGGTTGGAAACAGAGAAGCTGCTACAGTATGTCTCTCATCACCAGACTATGATACATGTTGAAGTTGGGGGGGGGGGGGGGCTTGCTGCCTGCTACTGTGAAATTTCTATCCATCCATCCTTCAAGACATCATTCAATATTCACCATGCCAACTCTTTCACTGTTCCTATTTGCCTCCCAGCAGCTCTCCTGTAAAGCGGGGATGCTTTGTGTTCCACCCGCCGGTGTATACCACTTTTGTGTTTGGAAGCGTGTTTAACTCTATCTGTGTGTGCGAGTGTGTGTGTGTGTGTGTGTGTGGTCAGCAGAGTCAAAACTCAAGTGATTGCTGAGAGCAGTTACATGAACTACAAAGTGCATGTCTGGGTCTGTCTTTCCATAAATACACCGTCTGCTCACAGCAGAGAGAGAGAGTGTGTTCATGCAAGTGGGAGAATGAGAAATGGTATTCAGCTAAAGAGCACTGCTACATATTTCTACTGACGTTGAATATTATGCACTTATTGCCAGTGACCCTAAGATGGCCTACAATAGGCTACTGTAACAACAACCATACAATCCTGACGGCATTTAGAGAGAGGAAACAAAAAGGTATGAAATTATAAAAAGAAATGCATGAAGGCAAGTGTAAGATTACACTAAAGTGTAGTTATGGTTATGACTGGGAGTTGCGAGAGATAAAGGAGAATTGCCTATTAATTTAGCTGATGCAAATGTTAAAAAACATGAGAAAAGTCACAACAGGTTCATTAAACCATTACAGCATTTGGAGACATGCAGGTTGAATTTGTTGCACCACTGTAGGCTTGTTGAGTGCTTAGATTACAATATCATAGGCACTTCAGCTCGTGGTTATATTAATTACCTACGAGTGATAGTATGCACATTTTATTTGTCAAAAATGATTATCCATTCCAACAATCGCAGGGAAATCCTGATTGGCGAGGACAATGGACATATGGACATCTTAATATCATATTCAATTATGCCCACCCACTCACGCTAACTGACCGAAATTACCAATTTAACAGCCTGCGCAGCACTCTTTAGTCTAGCAGAAGCATATTGGGGCTCTATGAGGTGCATACCAGTCTGTGTGTGTTTGTATCTGAGATAAAACAAGTGAGTGAGAGAGAGAGAGGGAGAAATGGTCCTAATTCTTTGATTCAACAGAGGGGACATGGAGAGTGTAGCTAGCTCTGTGGGTGATACAGACAGTCAGAGTCAGACAATGCTGGAGAGACACAGATAGTATGACTTTATCAAACAAACCCACTGTCTAACTGTGTGTGCATATGTGTGCATATGTGTGTGTGTGTGTGTGTGTGTGTGTGTGTGTGCGTATCCACTGACCTCTGTAGACTGTTAGATCCAAATCAGACAGTGTTATCAACCAGAGGGTTGCTGCCTTTCAAACTGAGACTTCCATACACCTGAATAATGAGTTATGCATTATCTACACATTTGTACATACCGTGCATTGTTTTTGTTTACATAGAACAGATCCACACAACAGTTCCATGCCTTCCAAGCTATTTTCTGTTTTCTGTACATCTGTTTACGTGTCACTCGGTGGGGAGTGTGTCCTGTGCTACACACACTGTTCCTCTTATCTCTTAACCTGGGGCTGCAGGCTGATTTACACAGTGTGTGTGTGTGTGTGTGTGTGTGTGTGTGTATGTGTGTGTGTGTGTGTGTGTGTGTGTGTGTGAGAGAGATTGTGAGAGAGATATAGAGAGGGAGGGAGAAAGTGTAGGGACTACACCAGGCCCAGACACTCCACTGTGAAGAGGTCTTTACTCCTCTCCTTCAAATCCCTCTCTCCTCTATAAGCACAGCCTCTCCCACAGAGAAAAAGGTAGAAAATTAATTACTGGGAGTGAGGACTCAGGAGGGGAGATCTGAGGATGTGATGAATTACAAAGTGCCAAAACCATGACAGTAATCTGGGCCAATCCCCTACTGCGCCTGGCTTTTCAGTGCTTAATAATGTTATGACTGACACCTAGCCCTATTCCACTCTCCTCCTTTTTTCCCCCCTTCTCGCTATATTTCTCTGTCCTCTCTTTCTCTCTCTTTCCAAATCCTACAGAAACGTGTTCACCTAAGTTTGACTCCAGGAGCCATGACTGGAAGTGAATGAAGGTTCACACACAGCAAATCAAATCACAGAAAACTATAGGCCAAACTGAGAACTGAGCATAGCCACAAAAATCATCAACCAAAGGCCCCCATTGAAAAGACAAAAAGCTACTTTTTTACAGAGCTTTCCAAACTCATCCGGGGCTTGTTCAAAATTTCAAGTGATCAACATGACAAAATCTGGCTCATCAAATTAATCTGCTTTAAATGCCCAACAGCTGTTAATGCTGATCGCCACACACACACACACACACACACACACACACACAAATACTCAAAAACATACAAAAAAAACTCTCCAGCTGGTGTCAATTTGACTGGGGGATGATGGTGTTACCTTTACATCACAAGCAAATTAATATTGATCGCTTTCCAGGCAGCTCCTTCAGTCCAGACAAGGTGTGTGTGAGAGAGACATGAGCAGCACAAGAGGATATCTCCACCTGTATCTGATCATGTTCTGTCTATCTGTCTCGCCAGTCCAGACAAGACGTCTGGCCCATAAGCAATGGTGCTGGTGCCACTAGCACTTCATATGATGAATGATGTCTATTACTCTCAGTTCCCCCTCGCTACCTCTCCCTTAGGGAGAAGAGCTCTGAAGTCTGTATAGACACCACCGTGCTGCCACCGTGCTGCCCCCTCTGTCTTCTGACAAATCTCTCCTTCCAGATCAATATTACCATTAGAAAACATAGAAACATCCACGACTCCTCGAGCGCCTTTAATTGCGCGTGTATTATTAGTATAAACATGAACACAGCACATTTATAGATGCCCCTACACTACATCATATTTCCCTGACTTTATTAAGCAATGAGGAAATCATTATCCTCCACAGTCTTAGAGGGAATCAATTGAGCTGGATTTTAAATGGCACGAAATGAATGTTTGCTCTGAATCACGCGGAGCCCTTTAACTTGACTGAACAGGTTTTGCCATCTTTACAATTTGTAGTAAATGGTTTTAATTAGCTGACTGTAACCTCATCGTCTGGGTGGAAGAAAGCGCTGGGTTTTTAATCTGGATAGTTAAACAGGAGCGCTGGAGAAAACGACTGTGCTGCTCCACTGTATGACTCATTGGATACAATGTAAGAGGAGATGGTGAATTTGTGGAGGAAAAAATAGGAACGCCAACTTGGAATGCCAACACCACTCAACATCAATACTGCACGCACTAATGCTCTACATCAGTGCATAGTGGACGAGGAGCAGAGGGGCTAAAATAAGGCCCAGCCAGAGACCTCCAGAGCATGAATAAGCTCTCAAAGCCAGACGCAGTGGAGAAGAATGCATAGTTCTGCTGCTGAGCGTGGATGTTCTATTCATCATATTGTATCCGTGTGAAAAGTTCTGAGGTTATCGGTGTCTTTCAGTCTGTTTCGGAATTCAACAACTCTACGGCAGTGACAGAAACAGGCTACCCGCTCACCAGGTCTAATGGTATGGTCCAACCTGCCTGTTTATTGGTAGTCACAAGTAATACTTTTGTATTAATATTACATACACTATATGTATAATGCATAACATACAGTATGGTACATACTGTACTGGCTGCATATACACTCACAAAACACTTTGTTAGGAACACCTGTATACCTTCTCATGGTGGAGGTGGTGTAATGGTGTGGGGAATGTTTTCTTGGCACACTTTGGGCCTGTTAATACCAATCAATCGTCACTTGAATGCCACAGCTTATTTGTTGCTGATCATGTGAATCCCTTCATGGCCACAATTTACCCATCTTTTAATGGTTACTTCCAGCATGATAATGCACCATGTCACAAAGCAAAAGTCATCTCAAACTGGTTTCATGAAAATGAACATGACAATGAGTTCAGTGTTCTTCAGTGGCCTTCCCAGTCACCGGATCTGAATCCAATAGAACACCTTTGGGATGTGGTAGAACGGGAGATTCACAGCTTAAAAGTGCACCTGAAAAATCGGCAGGAATTGCGTGATGCGATCATGTCATCATGGACCAGAATCTCAAAGGAATGTTTCCAACATCTTGTGGAATCAATGCCACAAAGAATTGAGGCTGTTTTGAGAGCAAAGGGAGGCCCTACCCAGTATTAGTATAGTGTTCCTAATAAAGTACTCGTTGAGTGTATAGTACATACATACTGTGAAAGCATACATACAGTACGTATGTATAAATGCATACCTTATTACCCCTATAGCCCACTGGTTGGCCACTGACCTGTGCTGCTCTGGATGGTCCTGACAGTAGTGGTGGTCCGGGGGGGTGAAATGGCCCTCATGTTGCCCACGATAACCCCCTCCTCCTCGTCCTGGGAGCAGCCCTTCTCTATGGCACGTACGTAGCTGTGGCTGCGCATACGGAAGCAGCCTGGCATGGGCAGGTCCAGGGCATCCACCGCCTGAGACTCCATCTCACTGAACACTGACTCACACACAGCCTCAATCTGTCCATTCACCTCCACCTCACTCACCTGTAGGGGGAGATAGAGTGCACGCGCATACACACACACACACACAGGCAGGCACACACACACACACACGCACGCACACACACACACACGCACACACGCGCACACAGGCCAGTCCAGGGCACGGCAAAGGGGAACACACAGGTTAGAGACGCAAAAGCCTGTGAGCTGCCACACTCGTTACCAGAGTGGAGCACAAATAAAGAGGTAAAACATTACGTTTCGGAGTGCAGGGGGGAGGAACATTTGTGGGGTGAAACTTCAGGGCCACCAACAGAGTGCAGTGCTACAGGTGTGGTGGCAATACAAGTGTTTAAGGAAGTGTGTGTCTCTACTTGGTCCTTCTCGGAGGAAGAGTGACTCAAACGAACTTCAGGAAGGAGAACTCAAAACTTGACAAAATTAGGACATTTAACAACTGCTAGGAGGTGTGGGTTGGAGGGGTGGGGATTTGCAGAGACGGAGGAGAGATGTGGGGTATGGGAGACATTGGGTGGGAGCGCTGTGACTGGAAGATTGGTAGTGGGGGGGACATTAAAACTAGGTGCTTCAGATTACCTATTGGGATGGCTTCATGTGACTGGGTGGAGAGGGCAGCAGAACATGTGTGGTATACATATTGTGATAGGCACAAAACAAGTGCAGAGCTTGGAGTCAGGAAGCTTTCTGGGCCTCTTCTTATTTGGTCCAATACTGTGCCACACCATCCACCCCCCAACACACACACACACACACACACACACACACACACACACACACACACACACACACACACACACACACACACACACACACACACACACACACACACACACACACACACACACACACACACACACACACATCTACAATAGCCACAGCAAATTCCCTCTCCTGCAGGGCTGACTGGGCTTTCTTTGTAGATGTCAGTGGTGGAGTGACAGCTCCCCTGGGCCATTTCCTGTCTCAGTACTGGGCAACACCACAGCCGTAGCAGGGGCAGCTGGGATGCCTGGAGGCTCCGTCCCTCTCCCCTCTCTCGGGCCCCTTCAGAGGCTGCTGGAGGGACACACCTCCAGAGCTCCAGTCACACCATCCTCCTGCCACTCCAAATGAGTGAGGACAGGGACTCCATCACACACACGCCAACATCTTATTGAGAAAATACCCACGACAACCACTAAACAAAAACAACTACACTACCTGGAGTGCCTCCTCATCCTTGCTCGCCTCCTTTACACAGAAAGATAAGCGGATGTTTCTTTATTAAAGCGCTCCACCAGTTTACATGGCAGTAATTGCTTTTAAACAGTGGTTGTGATGCATTACTGTGGTGGGGACATAAATCAGGCTTGTTTTAAAGGTGTGCCGTGAGAATTAAGTATCTGTTGTACAGCGTGCTGCTGTATACAGCACACTGCATTACAGAGTACATATTATCTGCTTAGAAAATTCCCCGGGTGTAACTTGTGTGTTTCCTGGCTGTTGAAATTAGTCCTGTTTCATCTCTAATGAGGAAGACTTATTGGCCGTGCTTCTCGAGTATGCCATTGGACATTGGAGAAAGAATAAGCATAAGAGTGGGATCAGGGAGAAGGGGGGGGGGGGGGGGGGCTTCCTCTTGTCTAATTAGCACATTCGAATTTGACTGAAGACAGAAAACATCCAAATGTTTGGAGATGGTTGGGTTAATTTAACACTTACTCTCCTCCCATGGTTTCTGGATAATTGTTTTGACGTTAGGGTTTTGGGGGATTTTCCTCCCCCCTGCACGGCCATGGAGGGTAAGGACAGAGGGCTGGGGGCCGAGGGGGAGGGTACAGGCCCCCAGGGGCACCAACCTGGCTGATGGTGCTCATGGCTCTCATGTAGCTCTCGTTTCGCGAGCGGAATTTGGGCGAGGCCAACAGCCCTGCCGGGTCCAAGCTGTCCAGACTTCTATTGATGGAAACCTCACTCACCGCCCGCAGGTAGCTGTGGCTCCGGATCTGCAGCTTGGGAGAGTGCTCCGTGGAAATCCTGAGAGAGAGAGAGAGAGAGAGAGAGGGAGAGAGAGGGAGAGAGAGAGAGAGAAAAGGAGAGTAAGTGTGCATGCATGGGTACGTAAGGGAGAGCCGAAAGAAATGCAAAAGAAAGACAGAGGGAGGGAGAAGGAGAATGAGAGGGAAAGAGGGGGAGAAGGAGAGAGATATGTCTGTCTGCTGGACGAAAGCTAAGTATCAGTCATACATTTTGAACTGAACAGACAGACAATCCAACAAACAAATAAACACACACACATGCACACACACATGCACACACACACACACACTCCTGTGACTCTCTACCTCCAGGTCCAGTCTGCCTTAATTATGTATGCCCTCCTTAAAATAGAGCGTGGTTACCACGGCGAAGCAAACACGATTACTCATTCTTGGATGGATGGAACGTGGGGTGAATTAGGGGCACAGAGGGACCGGTGCAGTGAGGGGTGGAGACGGGAGAGAGGTAGGCATTGAAATAGAGGTAAGGAGAAAAAAGGGTAAAAAAATGTACCCTTATTCAAGTCAGCCCGAACTAATAAATGAGACCCTTCTTATGTGTCATGGGCTGGAAGTTAATCATAACTCATCATAGCATCGCAAGGTGTCTTTGTTTCCAAACTACTGTCCCAGCACACACACTCTGAAAACTGTATCTACCTGTGAAGGGAGTCCACCTGGTCACATAAGTAAACTTTTATCCAAAAACATTCTGTGGGCTTTTATATGACCATGGGAAAAAGAGCTAGCGTATAAATTGATTTACTGAATTGGGTACACTAGGGTAGTCAGGGAAACCTCTCTATCCAGGCTCTCCTCTGACTGAAAACGTTTAGGAACATGTTTATTGTGTGCGCTGACATGCCAAACCCAGGTCAGCATGACCTCTAAAGGTGGTCACATTGTCCTAGGCAGGTCCTCCATACAGTAGGAACAGGTCATCTTTAATGAACACCTGCTCCTCAGCGCTCCTTTGGCACTCTGTGTCTCATACTCCACAACTGCACTGCCATCTCCCCCTCCCTCCCCCTCCCCCTCCCCTCTCCCTCTCTACCGTCTTCATGAGAGTCTTGGGTGTGAGTGTGTGTGTGGTAGGGGGGCCTAGATTTTTTTATATAACAAAAAAATAACAAAAATCTCAGCCAGAAATAATATAATACTGTTAGTATTTCTCTTTCATAAACGGTAAGGTTGGCATTGTGTATTGGGTTAAAATAAATATCTATAGCACATACTGTCAATGTACTCATCACATAACTTGTGAACAAGACAGTCAACTCCTGTTATAATACCCTATTATGTTCTGTGATATATTCCATCATGTAAGGAACAATATGTGACATGCTTAACCATGACTATGCAGAGTAATACATCGTCTAGGAAACTGGTGACCCTCTCTATCTCCGTTGAGCAGCGCGACATTTTTGTTTGTTTCATTATCTCACAAGTGGTTGATGGTGCTCCCCAGGCCAATTAAAGTCATTAATTGCCCCTGTGCTGTGGTGATATTATATTATTATATATTATATAATAGGCAGAGCGCTGGGCTCAACTAGTAATGATGACGGAGCTCCCTGAGGTAGATTAATTAATATTCCCCTCCTATAAAGCTGTGTATTACAGTTAATCTCTAAAATGAGATGAAAACAGAGTTTTCTTATATTTGCTACGGGTGTTTGTGTCCTCACTATTTTGTTTCACAGCAATAATAATAAACAAGAATTACGTGATCAAGCTGTACAGTATATGAGTTGATAATGGACAGACTCAGTGCTCAGACTTACAAATACCATATTATCTATTGCTCATTACTTCTTTCAACAATAACTAATTACTTTACTTATTACTCCCTGGGAAAAGTAATCTGTTACACTACACGTTATATTACTTTTGTGTAACATCCAAAAACATTGCGCCATTTTTCATCTCCCTCACTAAAGCAGTTGGTAGTGGTGTGTGTGTGCATAAACAGGAACTATCGAAGAGGAGGAAAACAATTCAAATCTGGGGCTGTTTATATTGCACCAATAGAGAGGAGAGAATAATAATCAAAAATATTTATTTGGATCAATAACTGTATAAGGAAGGGAATTATGAACAACCTATTCCTTTGATAAGTAACTGTCATATTATTACTTAAATTGGAACAGTAACACTCTTATACTGTATTACTCGTTACCGCAAAAAGTAAATGTTAAAGTAATATTATTACTGTAACGCATTACTTTGTAACCCCCAACTCTCATATAGATGGCATGAACAGGTTCAGGAAGTGGAGAGAGTGGTAAGTGACTTCAAATGAATGGAACAGAATTAGACGCACATAGATTCATTCATTGTGATAGGAAGTAATGTTCTCTAATTCAATCTTCTATCTGCCTGTCTGATAGGATTGCTGCCTCTATCTGTGTGTGAGCAATTTAGCCATTATGTATTTGTGATGTCATTGAAGTCTTTGGAGTCATAATGTTCTTGGTCCATGATTCCTTGCAGAGCTTTCATGCTGTTTAATATTTCATGAACACAAACAGTGAGACAAAGAGATTTGGAATGGATGTCTCAACACAGAAATTCATGAAAATTATTAAATTAAACGTTTCCATCTAAAAACATTTATTCTTCAGGGTGTGTACAACATAAAGTACTATTGTAACATAACAATTAAACAATAAACCTTGTTATATTGTAACATAACAAGGGCCATCTGAAGGTTATCGAATGTAGGTCGATCTCAATTACGTGTCTATAAATCAACTATTTTCAATTACAGTATGCTCAACATGTTTGCAGATGCAGATGTCAACCATGAACATGTAAACATAGAACAGGACAACACATGAAGGGGCACTGAGTGTCAAGACACAAACAAACAAATCCTGAAGAGTAGGAGGTAACAGCTTTGAAACACCTGCCCCAAACCCCACCCCCCAATTCCCCTGACACACACACACACACACACACACACACACACACACACGCTGTTGGCATGCCCTCAACCAGAATGCACTTGAACATAAATACACACCCAAATGCATGCATGCATGTAGACAACACAGACACATAAATACACACGCACACACACACAATCCCCCCCATGTCATTTCGAGTAGTACTCACTTGAGGGTGGTCATCTCTGTGAGGGAGGGCTGGGTGGCCTTCAGGTAGCTGGCCCGCCGCGCCTGCACCTTGGGCGACGGCTTGGGGCTGCAGTCTGAGTCACCACTGTCCTCCTCCGCCATGGCCCTGATGTAGCTGCCGCTGCGCATCCTCCGACATGGGATCTCGTCGTCCTTTCCCAGGGGAGAGAAGCCGCTCCACTCGTCCTGGGGCACCTATGGGGGAAAAGCAACGGTGACCCATCCGTCTCGACACACAGTTACTCTGACACCCTATTTTTATTGGTCTGGATGGACCAGAACCTTAAACTCAAACCAATGGTCCAATCATTTGAGTGGGGTGTATTTGAATCATACCGTCAGGGTGTTAAGAGGCCAATTGTTGTCCCACCAGCGACGCATGCAGCTTATTAAACGGAGGAGTTAATTGTTGTGACAAAACGTCTGAAATATCCAACCCTGTCTGCGTCTGAGCTTTTCACAAACTCTGATGAACGTGTAAAGAGAGGCAAAGCTATCTCCCCACTCTCTGCCGAAACAGAGACAGAGAGAGAGAGAGAGAGAGAGAGAGAGAGAGAGAGAGAGAGAGAAAGTGGGAGAAAGACAAAAAAAACAAAGGAGGTTTTGTTCAGCATGAGCACTGCACTAGTCCCCGATGTGAGTGGCTTTAAGGGCGCCAACATGGAGGTGAAAGAGAGGAGAGATAGAGAGAGAGAGAAAGAGTCTGAATCATAAACTGCTTGAGAATCATTCAACGGTCTGGTAACTAGGGAACCAAGCCGACCTTGACGTAAGGGGCAACAAGCCAAAGAGAATATCCTGGGACCTACGTGGACTCAAATGACATCAATGTTGCACGATGTCATCAATTACTTGCCTGAATAAAGCTGAGTTTCAATGGATGGAAAAAATCTGCATGCAAAAGATATTACACAGGCAGGAGCGCTGTACCAAATGTATTCAAGAGGCTCAATGCACTGCAGGTGAACTTTGACCTTCGCCGTGGGACATGGCGAGGTGATTGGCTGGGTGTCAGTGTGTGTGAACAGGGACAGGAAGTGAGTGTGTGAATGGAGAGGGGTCGGAAACAGGATGACATCCAAGCGGGGGAACAAAACAAAACGTCACTCCAACACACTGGAGAAGTTGTGCACTTAGAATTCCAAAGTAGATGCAGATGAACATGCAAGCTGTCTTTCCTTCCTCTCTGAAGAAGAGGGGGAGCGGTGGCTCTTTCAAGACAGGAGGAATGTTGCTACTGCAGGGACCACTTCCCTCTTGATCTGTACCGCTCATTTTCCAAGCTTGTAAAATGCATTGCTTCTCTCTCTCTCTCTCTCTTTCTTTCTCTCTCTCTCTCTCTCTCTTTCTCTCTTTCTCAGAAAAATAGCTTCTCCTCTTTCCGTCTTCTCCTCTCCCTCCTCAGGCTCATATTTGCAGCTCACACAGTGATTTGAGAGAATGTATATGAGCTGAATCACTTCCTCTTTTATCTTTTTTTCCAAACAAACACAGAGAGAGAAAGAGAGAGCACAATGGGTCCACAAGGCTTAGGGATATGTATTTTTCTCCTCTGTTTCTGTTTTCCCCTCTCTCTGATCTTCAGCACCCTTCACTAGCTCTCTGAGTGTCTGTGACACACTCTACTGTGTACAGGTACTGAAATAGCTCCCAACCAGGTACTAACCAGGTCCTCTGCACGATATCAGAGCATGTTAGCCCACTGAGCTAAAGCCTAGGCATCAGCTTTGGGAGCTAACATGGGTATTCAGGTCTTAAAATAATCGTGCAGTTCACCACACTCTTCTTCACAACATATTGAAAATGGTGATCTCAAAGAAAACATGCTGCTTATAGCACACAGTATGAGTTCAAATCATTGTTAAGGCTGATCCAATCATGCAAATACACATAAGTAACCATGTGAACATCCTGACCTCATCACATATCAAGCAAGCACATTAGTGGCTACAGATCCACATGCACAAACACACAGACAAAATAATAATGCCAAAGACACATGACATATGGATTGAAGTCCCAATGACCAGTGAGCAATGATGTCCTTATGACTGCCAGCATGATGGTTAAAGGGTAGGATTAGCTTCCACATTCCACACACAGATGGCGGTCCAGTGTGAGTGTCTGATAAATACGTAGAGAGAAAGAGAGAGAGGAGGAATCTGCACCTCTTCTCCACATCTCATCTCTAACTCTCTACCCCACATGGAACAGTAGACATGCAGGATTGTGTAGGTATGAGCGTTTGGAACATGGAGGTGGAGGGAGGTGTTATGGAACACTGCGTGGTTGGGAGGTGGTGGGGGTGGTGGGCATACCTGGAGAAACTGGCAGGTGCGGCCCTGCTGGCACGCCTCAGCTTTGACTATGGCTTTGTCTACGTTGACCGAGGCCTTCTGGTAGACCTCGCGTGCCCTGCTCACCGTCAGCGTGGACGACCAAGAGCTCTTCTTCAGCAGCTGCGCGTCCAGCCCCCCCACCTGCTGCAGCCCACCGGCACACGTCGAACACTTGACGTCGTTGTTGCTGCGCGATGTCTTGAGCGAGTGGGCGCTGATGGTGTTGTAGGCCTCCATGAAGTACTGAGACTGGGACTTGTCTGGGCGGCGGCCCATGGTCATGACGCCCGAGGGCGGGCCGCCACCGTGCTGGTGGTGGTAGAGACACATCTCGTGGTCCAGCGTGTCGTCTGAGCTCCAGTAGCCAGAGATGGCTGAGCGCATCTTGGGCTCCGACTTGCTGCGGTCTTTGCTCTTACCACGCTTATTGTGCTTGAGGGTGCCGGAGGAGGAGGAGGGGGGGTCGTCCGGGCTGGCCTTGCTGCCGTTCACCCTCCCTCCGCCCCCTCCACCAGAGGGCCCCTCCAGGGAGTGGGACTTGGTGAAGAGCTTCTGCACCGAATGGACCAGGTGGCGGATGCGTCCAGGACTGTCACTGCGCTGGTGCTCCACGGCCGTACGTTTGTATTGCAGCGTGTGGTAGCCGTCACGCCGCACTGGTGCCTGCCGCTCAAACTGCTCCAGGAGGTTGGGAGGTATGCGGTTGTTGTTGTTGCCTCCACCACCACCCTTACTGCCCCCTGCTGGCCCCCCAGTGTAAGGCACCACAGCGCCACACTCCTCCTTCAGCTCGTGGTGGGAGCTGTAGTGTCTGCGGGGGAAGGTGCTGCTGGCCACGTCTGTGAAGGGCCCACACTCCGACTGGAAGGAGCTGCGCTGGGCATAGTAGGGGTGGTCTGCCGGGTGGGTATCGCTGGGGTTGAGCACGTAGGGCCGGCGGTCTGAGTTCAGGGTCAGAGAGTCGTAGGAGGGGTCGCAAGTCACCGTGTGGTGGTGGCTGCGGCTACTCGACAAGCCTTTCATCGTCATCGTAGATGGTGGGACACACACATCGAACTGCTACCAAGGAAGTCCGGATGGCAGGTTAAAATAAGCTCTGTGGACACACACACAACGGTGAGAGACAAACAGAGACAACAGAAGAGAGAGAGAGAATTATAAACCATGCTCTTTACTTGCATACTGTCATAGTTATAGTTTTAATCTGATGAGAATATCTTTTGACACTCCTCGGTAGATGAGAACAGACAGTGATGTTGACACAGGTAGGCCCATTCATCATTTCATCTTTGTCCTTCAGATTCAGAACAAGGCTCTCTAAATATAGCAGTCACTTCATTTGGCATGCATTTCTTGACAGCCGCATTGCTCCTGAAGCTTGTCTTCCAACACTTCTGTTTGCTCTAGTGAATTTGATTACACCAGAGGAAAAGCGACAGGGGAGGGGGGGTTGGAGAGTAAGGGAAATGAAAGAGGGAGAGAAGGCAAGAATAGTTCCGTTCTATTTCCAACTCAGGCATGCTCGCATTGCATAAGTTATTGTATAACTACATTTAATTCAAATGAACAGTTCATAAAGATACCACACTAAGACATCTACATACACATATCCCAAATCCCAGAGATGGATTCACCCACAAATCAGAAAACCTGCTTCTTGTAGTAAACAACCTGCAAAATCCAATGCAGTATGAGTAAATGGATGTCAAAAGTCGATAAGAGAAACATGAAAGGCAGTGTGTTTGTCCCCCAATTGTTGTAAAACACACACACACACACACACACACACACACACACACACACACACACACACACACACACACACACACACACACACACAGAAAGCTCCCTCTGATCAAAGTCAGATCCTGCAGAGTCCGGCTATACCTCTAGAGCTCCACTTACTCCAGACTAATTGGCCACTAAAACAAGCTGACAGCTCCTGGGCCAGCGCGGCAATAGCCAATAAAGGCCTTTTCCTCACATGGTGACATGAAAACAATGGTATCCATCAGATTCTTTAACACCATTTCTACCCATCTGGGTCTGCAGAGAGGCTGGGGCTGGCAGGATGCTGAACCCGCACTGTTTCAAATGGACTGGAGGTGAGGCTAACGAGACAATAACAAGGGCCCACGCACCCAGTACAGCACTCTGATGGAGCGCTATGGCTTAGCGCACAGAGGGAATTCATTACTGCGATTTATAACGTGCTACCAAAGGCCACTGTGGTAAATAAAAAGAACAGGAACAGGAGAAGAAAAAAGGGCATCAGAGGAAACCACCTCTGATCAAGTAGAGAGACAGAGAGCAAAGGAATGAAATGATATCCAAGTCTAAGCCAAACGAGTATTCACTATGCAAAGACATGCATGCTGTGTGTGTGTGTGTGTGTGTGTGTGTGTGTGTGTGTGTGTGTGTGTGTGTGTGTGTGTGTGTGTGTGTGTGTGTGTGTGTGTGTGTGTGTGTGTGTGTGTGTGTGTGTTGTTTTGTGCAACAATGTTAGATCAAATGAGGCTGGACAACTGTATGGAACAATTCTGATGACATTTCCATTTCTGCATAAGGCTGAGGGATCAAATCTTGCTGGGGGAGAAAGTCACTTAGGCCTATTTCTGCATATTTAGTTTTTTAGTGTGAGAATACAAATGAGAAAACAGAATGTTATGAATATCTTAACCAATCCCTACCCCCACCTGCTCTACAGTATCTACTCTGGACTGACACTACACACCAACATAAACAAATAAAAGCATGGTAACACATATACAAAACCACAGGCAAATAAACACACACACACACACACACACACACACACACACACACACACACACACACACACACACACACACACACACACACACACACACACACACACACACACACACACACACACACACACACACACACACACACACACACACACACACACACACACAAGCTCAAAGAGCACTTAAAAACTGGACCCTGTCCAACTAAAGGTATTCATTGCAGCATATTGACAGAGATTCCCTTCTTGGCCACTGAACCACAGAATGTGACCTAAATAAGAGGGCCTTGCGGCAGTGCGTTTGTGACACAGCTGTCTCCAGCGTGGCTAGGGATATGAAGTTGGGTCATGTTGTCTTCCTGCCTGTCAGCCACACAGACATCCCAAAACCGACTGGAGCCCCATTCTGAAATGCGTCCCACTATGTTGCCACTAGCTTGTTGTGAACAGAATACAAACAGTGCACGTATGATAGTAGCGAACTGTCGGGAAGCCTTTCTTGTCAGGTGTACCCTATAGCAATGTGAGTACAACTGATAGACAGCTGTGTCGTTATGCGACAGTATGTCCATTGCTTGACCTACGACCCTATTATGCCCATGTCCCTCTGGTCAAGCTTCCCTCATTGTAATAAAACAGGACTTCAGCTACAGCACAGTCTATTATACTGTACTTCCATGAAGCTTGGGAGTCTGACAGAGTCTAATCTATATCAGTGTGCAACCACAAACATTGTCTATGTGATGATCTGTTTACAGTTGCATTCATATCTATGTGATGAGGACGAGGCACACAAATTATCTGGGCAGGCATCCCAAAAAAGAGCAAAGAGGCAGGAATTACTATAAGTGGGTCCGAGTGTTTTGATGTTTCCTGAGCGGTAGAGGCTGTATGTAGAGGCTCTGTCTACCACAGCTTGTTTACAGCAGCTTGACTATGTAGACTAGAGGAGCACACTGCTAATACACTGACTTTGTATGTATAGGGCTGGATTTCACAAGGCTCATCTCATCTCTGATCATACAATATGGGCGCTATGAGAGCATGACATACTGCATGCTAATGCATGATTTGAGACTGGAATTCAATCAAACCCATCATATTTGTTTGTGAAGTTCAGTGTCTTTGTTTACACACTAGACTGTCCGTGCACACTCCTCACTTCTTATTCTGAACACTAGAAGCATCCAGCTGTGAGGGGAATCTACATGGTAGCAATAGTATAGTAATGTTACAGTACCCAAATCATTCTGTGACTTTATTTCACCATGTGAAAAACAGTTACACTGTATCCCGCAATGCAGTTTCAATTGAATTTAGCCCTACCTTTTGGGTTTACGGAGATTGCCTGTTGCATAGGCCAGGGAACACGTTTAGGAATAAATTGCAGAACGGTGGAAGAAGAAATAAGCTGTAGGGAACATGTTATCCACTAACACCATCGCTGTGTCAGCACAGCACGCTGCATTCTATTCTGGGGCTACACTTGTTTGGGCTCAATTGGGAGTCACTAACTGTATCAGTGAAAAACAGAGATGGATTTCTCTGTTGTCTTTTCCATCACCTTGAACATAGTCTTGTACCAAACCTCATCTAAGTTTTGAATTTATTCCACCCCTCGATCTGGGAATTACCAAAGCAAATAAATGCCATGATATAAATATGCTAAATAACTTCCAACTTATTGAAGACTGTCTCTTTGAGGTGTCACGCAATCAATATGAAGCGGTCGTGCGTTTGCACGACGGAGAGGAAGTTTTCTGGATTCTTGAGCAGGCGAAATAAAAGCCAGCTGAAGGGATCCTGGATCCTTGTCTATCGTTCTGCACAGACATCAAATGCTGGGCCTGTTTGGAGGAGTTTAGAGCTTAGAGAGCACCTATAAGGCATTTAGCCGTCAAGCCGCTGTGAAGGAGCTCTCTGCTCTCTCTCTCCAACCTGGGAATCATTTCTCATGAGGTAGAACAGATTACCTTCCCCCATAGGGGATCCTATCATGTGGTCCACACGGAGGCTCATCCTTCTGTGTGTGTGTGTGTGTGTGTGTGTGTGTGTGTGATAACAGGGAGGCTGAGTGAAGCACTTTCCCTCCACAGTTTAGATCATCTGAAGCTATGCCTTTGATCTTAAAGAGCTGGAAGTCAGCAGCTGGAAAGTGATGACAGTGAACTGCTGAACCACTCCAAGTCTCTCAACCCCATCTTCTCCATCACTCACCAATCAAAAAGTGTTGTGAACATTCAACATCTCTCAAAGGCTTGGCTTTGATTTTAATGGTGACATGGATGGTAAAGAAAGGTTGAAGAAGTCACAAATACATCCTCCATAGATTGGCTGCCTGCCTGAACATAGTCATCAATCATAGGAATCCTTAACTTTCATGCCCCAGCTAAAGCAAGAAAAGGGACACACCCACGAGAGCTGGAGAAGATGTGAGGGAGAGAGGGAGCAGACTTAGAGATGTTCATTAGAAATGGTTGTTCTTACTCCCTGAATGTTGGAGAAGTCAATAAACAAGGGGTCCTTGAGAGCTGTGTTACCTAATATATCCAGATAGCCGAGGCTCAGAGAATCAGTAAGGTGGGTTTTGTTTGACAGAGGGGGTTTTTAAGGGCCTCGAGAGGCAGGCTTTATCTTTATGGGCTGAATGCCACTGAATGTTGATGTCTGCCCGTTAAAAACAGTCCTAAAAGATAGATAACAGGCTGTCTGTGCCGCCTTCGCTGCTGAGTGCAGTGGGAAAGCGGTTTTAAGACCATGCAGATTATTGCTGTTATTCAATATGATCTGCTTCATAAAATATAGATCCTCGAAAGTGATATCCGGCATAAAAAAGGGCGAATTGATCAAATCTCCAGTAAGGCCGTCTCTTTCAGAGGGCCTTATTCACTCGGCATGAGATCTGGGTCTTACAAGAAGGCTTATTTCTAAATTTGAACAAAAACAGATAATAGCGCCAGCAATTCTCTTGATATCACAAAATGACAGCGTATTTAGGCAAAGTATTATGCAACAATCTGTGTGCAGGTCCCCGTGAAAGCGTACAGGCTGATGTATGATATATAAGCTGCTTTATATCTTATCAAAACAAGTTAAATAGCTTCACAAACAGACTCACATTTTCAACACAGCTTAATGAATTTATCTTTCCTCTGCATACTTTGTCATTTAGTACCTGCCCTCAACACAATTTCACAGGATGCCTGGTTGACTTAAATAGGTATGTTCCCCTTCTCTGTATAGTTGATTGTATTATGAAAACACATGAGTACATGGATGGATTGATGTTCCCAGCTCCCAGGTGACAGCTCCTTTGTCACAGCCAAACTAATTAGGCTGACTGTCACAGCTCTCCAAGACAAATTGAGTGACTTCCGTGAGTTATAGTGTGGGACCCACCGAACACATCCCAGAGACAAATTCCGCCAGTGACTGGAACTGTTTGATCAAGGTAAACAAATTAGCAGAAGCATTAAGTCTAGAGAAAGCATGTGTCGTTTGTCTCCAGCAGAGCTGTCAGTGCTCACGTTGCCAGTGTTCACACTGCCGAACCACACAGCGGGCTCAGCCTTAGTGGAGAAGCAAACCCTGGGTACAAGAATGATGGTGGGTTGTGCAATGAACTATACAGTATGTGTATTATATCTACTATGTTTATGATATGTAGACAGTTCTAGTATATGTTGAAAATGTGTCATGGCGTCAAAGCAATGTTGATTGCACTATAGCTAGAATATCTAGGCCTACCATATGTACTGTATGTGTTATCGTTGGAAAATAAATTCATTGACACCAGAATGTTTTGCTTTTGAAATGTATTTAACTGATTTGATCTGGCATTTGCTTTCCACATGAAAAGGCCTGGCAGCAGTGTAGTTATTTTATACTGCAGCTTGGGGTTAAATCCATTCTTTCATTCCTGTTTTTCCATATTCAGCCACAACATTAATCGCTCCAGTTGAGGGAGCTCTGGGGATCTTTCAAATCTAGTGACCATGCCGAAAAGAACTAGAAGAAAGGCACAGGTAACTCCATTAGATATCCTTATGGCTGTAACATCTTGTCCTAGTTTATGTTTGTCTTTGTTTCATGTTATTCATTTATTGTTTCTTGTTTATTTTTGTGTTACTCCCTTGTCTCTCATTTCAGACACGGACACCACCTGCCCGTGTGTGTTTCCCACCTGTGTGATTGTCTACCCGGCCCTGATTGGCTTCACCTGTTCCTCATCATCCTTCCCTGTGTATTTAGTCTGTGTGTTCCCCTGTCTCTGTTCCAGTTCGTCTTTGCACCTTTGTGTCATACATCCCAGCATTTCCTAGTGATAAGTATTCCTGGTTTTTGATCTCCGAGTGTGTTTTTAACTTTGCCTTTTTGCCTACCCCTTTTTGGATTATCTGCATACCTTTTTGAACTGCCTACCTATATACCAAACCCTGCTTTGCCTACCCCCTTCCTGGATTATCTGCCTACCCATTGACTGCCTACCTGTGTCCCGAACCTTTCTGAAAGTAAAGACTATTCTATTGGATTTAAGTTTTTGTCTCTGAGTTGTGCATGAGTCCTTTGCCTGAGTACTCCTGCCATTACAATGGCCTAACTAAAATCCATACCAAAGCAAAGTGTAACCCTAACCCTAACTTGATGCATCATTCTGTTTGCACATTGCACAGTAAAGGTGACCACACTGCCACGAGTGTGTCTGAAAATGACAGGGATATTAACTTCTTTTTTAATAAAGTTCAATAAAACAATCCATAAATAACGGCCAAGAAAATGGAATGAGTAAGGATAGCATCACCATGGAAACAAATGGATTTTCTGAAGGGAAACAATGCATTTCCAACCCTTCTAATGTGCAGCTGTGAAAAGTGATTTGCACCAATCACCACCAGGAAGTGTGGTTCTAGTTGCCATTCCAGACTCTGTTCAAAAGGGGCACACATGAGGATCATGCAAAATGACAGGCTCTTTCCCTCACATTCAAATAGGATTTTTGGTCACCAGACTTCAATAATGGAATGGCATTACAATTAGTGAAGCCTACGGCTGCTATGAGAGACATTTGGGCTAAATCATATTTTTGTGGCTGAGCCAAATACATAAATTGCTTGTCACCATCAGGAAATGGTTTAATATATTTGTAGGCTTTACCATTACTATTATTAGATTACAGCGCAATGTTGCATAACAAAACTAAAAATAAACATACAAACAAATTCTCAGTATGAACCGAAACTTGAGCCCATAAAGTGTAGTAGGATACTGGCTAACACAAAGTCAGTATACATTCTATAAATAGCATAAGATCCAGATTATATTAAATCTAGCAAATTCATATTTTTCCATAAAACTACAGCCACTCCTCCAGACTCAACACAAAACTAATAAAATAAAAAATAAATCTGAGACACCTCCTCTTCTAGCTTTGCAGAGCATGTGGGGAAGTGGAGAAGTGCTGAGGGAGATAAGACGAGCTTGCTCTTGGGCGTTAGAGTCTGCGTCTGTATCTGCATGTTCTAGATACAGTAGCACACCATGGTGTCATTCATCATCACAGGCCATGACCCAAATGTGTGTGGCTGTTAACGCTATAATCCAACTACTTCAACTATATCACATGTATCACTGCAACTAACGTGGCTCCTACGGTACCACTGAAAGGCTACTATTACTACTGATGAAGTGTTACTTTCACTACTTTCACTTCTAAAATATCAACCAAACCTGGAAACAGCAGTCGCCCAACCGATGGCCAGCGTGGGGACCACAATCATCCCCAGGATGATGATCAGCATGGACCCTGTCACACACCTATGCAGCCAGGTAGATTTTCACTGTGGAGAAGGCTTTGCCCTTATCGAGGGCAAACTGTAAGAAGGAGAGGATTGCAGAGAGAGGGCTTTGAAAAGGCACCATCTCGCGGCTCTCACACCACACCTCAAATAGCCTCCATCTCAGCTAATGGGGCTCCTACCACTGATAAGCTACAATTACTGATGATGTGGTACTTCTGCTTCTAAAATATGAAGGACAAACTCAACTCAAATAAACCAAACCTGGAAAATCTAAATTACAATTGGCAAAAAACCCATGACTCAATAGGCAGCAGAATTTATTTTTGGTTGCATACTGTTAACATTATTGTGTTGAATACTGTACGTGATCCCAAATTCTGTCAATTGTAGCAACACAAAGTAGCATCATTTATGACTTAATCCCCGAAATCCAGTTAAAAGCTTGAATTACAGTAAAGGGCAGCAAGACTATACTATTATTGGTACAAGTAGTGCTTGGAATGTGATCTGTGCAGTTTGACTAAGCATATATGCACAGCACAGTAAGTTGCCCCAGTCACAGAGTGTTAGTGTCAAGCTGACAAGTGGGACAAAAGCAGACCCTGGAGCTAGGAAGAGAGTTCCTGATCTGTCTGTATACAGTAGAACAGACTGGATGTGCTGCAGGGGAGGCTGTGGAGGTAGAAATCGGAGGATGGGTTTTGTAATGCATTTCTTGTTCTGTTCCATGCATTACAATGAGCCCGTCCTCTGAATTCTACCTCCCCCCAGCCTCTAATGATGTGCTGTAGCCTCCAGTTGTGATATCCTTGTTTTAACATAATGTGTGGCTAAATGTCTGCTGAAACATAGTACCAGGGAAAAAACACACTCATTTTGAGCCTGAGGGGCAGAACCTGGGTTACACTCATAACCTCTAGTTCTCTTTCAGTTGACTTGGTTTGACCCCTCAATATGGGACCCTGCAAAACGCCCAGACCTGTACAGATACAATCACACTGTCCAAACTAGTATTTAGGATAGTGTGCCCCACAGAGTCGCGTCCAGGCTGTAAAACCTTTGAAAGATATGTGGAGAAGCCCAGCTGGCTACATATCTCTGAAACAGAGACACACTTGAACAGGGCCAACAACGCCGCCAACCCGCGGGTGGACGCCAACAGGGGGCAATCCCAGATGAGGCGAGAAACAAATGGTCAAAGCTAGCCAAGGGCTGAAGGATCCTGTAGCCTGCTAAGAACTAGCAAGTTATAAGACTATAATTTGAGGAATTATCATCAAGCTACAGTAGCAGGGGTTCAAACAATTCCAAATAATTGTGAGCACACAAGCTATCTCAACCGCAGGATTCAAGTACAGACAACCTAATACCCCAGGATAATCATAGGATTCTCGGTAGAACAGTTAAGTTAAGTTGTAGCTTGCTACTAGAACACACTACACTACACTTCTGACAGTCAGCGAGTGAAGATTGGTAAGGATAAAATAGGCACGCTTGCTGGGTCCCATAGTGAGGGGTCGAACCGAGTCAACTGAAAGAGAACCAATCAAAACAAAAGCAATCGCATTGCAAGTATCTGTGACATTCTGGGAACTACTCATTGTAATGGGCTGGAGATTCACTGAGGCCCTTTGATGAGATTGCCTCTACTCCATCTCTAAGACTAATGCAGGTTATCTGCTTAACCTCTTAGAGCAGAGTTCACTAAGCAGCCATGGAGGACGGTGCACTGGGCTATGGACCAACTGGACAATTTGTCCCCATCCCTCATCTCTGGGAGGCCTGTCACATTAGAAATTGTCAACAGACACTTGACGGCTCTGGGAGTGAGAACCGTCTGAGCAAGAGGAGTCTCAACCCACTGTCTCCTCACATGAGGACGGGCAGAGGCAGATCTGACATGACACACACACACACACACACACACACACACACACACACACAACCGTACATTTCATTCCAGCTGTCCCTGCATGCCATGGAGATTTGAGCCTCAACCAAACATGCTGCTAGTAACCAAGTGTCAAACCAGGTGAACACTTGAGCACTGATGGTTAGCGGCTCAGTCCCAGCCCACCTCAGATGAGAGCAGCACAGAGGGCCGGCCAAGCACACACAGTCCATAAACTTCCAACATGCTGGAATCAGCAAGGCTTATGTCATAAAAGTGGATTCAATAATGTCTCCTGTCATTTCAGGCTTCCTGTGCTGTCTATCATGGCTCTAGCATGTGGCGACGCTGCTCAATTGGCATAATTTTACAGCAACTTTTCCTCAGTAGAAACTGTGAGGGCAGCAGCATTCTTTTAGGGCTGAGAGTCGTGGTCAACATGTTATGTCATGCAGGGCGGCAGTTAGGCTGTATCCATAATGCATGGCATCACATTAAAAATAGAGCTGGCTGCAGAAGAAGAGGAGAGGGAGGAAGTGCAGGCTGCTTGGGGTAAGGGAGTAAAGCAGACTATGGGGCAAAACTCAGTGTGTGTGTGTGTGTGTTTACCTAGTGGATGTGAGTGCTCCTTTAGGGATGATGGCGCGTGTCCTCTGCTTTCCCCTCTCCCCTACTCTTCACCCTAGTCTGTGGGCAATCTCTGGCAAAGCGCTCCCTCATTACTCTGCCACAGTACTAACGCTCCCATAGAGTGAGAGAGTGAGAGTGAGAGTGTGTGTGTGTGTGTGTCTTAAATATCTGCTCCAAATTAAGATTGAAAATACAGTGCCCTGCGTAAGTAATGGGACAGTGAAGCATTTTTTCTCCTTTTGGCTCTACACTCCAAAAGATTGGATTTGAAATCACTATGAGGTTGCAGTAGAGATTCTCAGCTTTTATTGATTCTTTTTATTTTGATTCTTTTTGTATATATTGGTTTCACCATTCAGAAATTACACCATTTGTATGCATTTCAGGGTACCCAAAAGTAATGGGACAGATTCATCAAATGTCCAAAATAAGCACTCATGCATTTGGTTGACAATCCTTTGTATCACTGCCTGAAGGCTGTGACCGATTGACCCCACCAGACGCTGGATATCTTCTCTGGTGATGCTCTGCTCTTATCATCAGGAAATGAAATGCATGTTCAATTGGATTTAAATCAGAAGGTGGACTTGGCCAGTCTAGACCTTTCCACTTTTTGGTTCTGAAAAATTCCCTAGTTGCTATGGCAGTATATTTTGGGTCATTGTCTTACTGTATGATGAAGCACCATCCAATGAATTTGAGGCATTTGCTTGTGCTCAAGCAGAAAAGACAAGGGGCAAGTTTCCAGGAGTCCACTCTCAGGGGAAGATACCAGGTGGACAGCCACACCTGTTGGCCTGGCCTGAGGAGCTGGAGGCGCCGTCAGTGGCGGTTGGCCTGCCGCTGGGCGGACACAGAGCAGCGGACACACGGAGCAGCGAATCACACGCTGTGGATCAGGTGCGGCAGCATCTAAGAATGAGCACCACCGCCGAGGGAACTCCAGCATCGACCTCCTGTTCCGGAAACAGGGGCAAGGGAAACCCATACTGGCACTCGAATGGGGATATGCCGTGGATGAGTTAGGAAGAGAGTTATGTGCATACTCTGCCCAGACAAGGTATTTGCTCCAGGTGGCAGCTCGAGTGGAGACAAAACAGCGGAGGTACTTCTTGAGCTCCTGATTTGCCCACTCCGTCTGGCCATTAGACTGCGGATGGAAACCCAGAGAGAGGCTTACAGACTCATTCAGTCGCTTGGCCTCCAGGATGGAGATGAGGTTCTTGTGGTCCGTCCATATCACCAAATTTATGAGGTGCACCCACCAGCCAATGTCTCCATTTTCATGTAGAACCCTTTTGGGTTCCATGTATAACCCTCTGTGAAAAGGGTTCTACATGGAACCCAAAAGCATTCTACATGGAACCCAAAAGGGTTTCTTAAAGGCTTCTCCCACAGGGACAGCCGAACAACCCTTTTAGGTTCTGTACTTGTACAATAAGTGAATGTAGCCAATTCAATTTCAGTAATTCCGTTACTGATTTGATAACAGAATGACCATCTTTAATCTCTTATTAATTTACAAACTACATTGATATCAGTAAAAACACTACATGTATTTGGTAGGTCTACCTATTTTTTTTTTTTGCTTTCATTATCCTTACTCCTCATAAGGTTTTTGGTAACAGAATGACCCGGAGACTGGGCAATGATTCTGATTAAATCAATTAACGTGTTGATATTAGTTAACCAGGGTCTACACCTTTAAGACTTTTTCTGGTATGTTTTCTTAGCCTTTTCTTATGTCTATTCTTATGATGGAAGACGGTTGAGAAATGTATTTCTGATTTAATTTCCCAAAAATATACACTCTTAGCTTTCACTTGGCACCCAATTTGATATGCTCTGATAAATTTCAAATTTTGATCCTCACAGGTCCTTTTACACTGAACTGCCCAGAGTGAAGTGACTTTCTTTCAAAGGATTGTAGAGTTAACATATTTCCATGCAAATACTCCTGCACAGACTGAGATAACCAGAGGCAGGAGGAGAGAGAGAGAGAGGGCCTATTTGTATGTGTCATGACAAAGCTACCTACCCAGAGATAAGCCTGCTTCTACAGTATACAAGAAACGGCTGCTGTGTGGCTTTGAAGAGAGCACTATTAGATAGTCCAACAGTGACCACTACCACCAGCACTATTTCTTTGCTGCAACACATGAGACAGTAATGCCATTTGGATCAATGCATTCCAGTGAGATTCCATTCTCAGCCCCACTCTGAATTACAACTTCTCAATTGGAACGTCCAGTTCCCAATTTCAGAGACGAAGAGAGTATGTGACGAGAGAGACTGTCTATCCAACTGGACTGGAGGATTGTTTCTCATTCAAGCCCTCCTAACCCTTCCTTGTGAACTGCATAAGAAAAGAAAATGAAAAGCAGAAATATTGAAGTCGAGAAAGAACACAGAGTGACCTTCGAGGTGGCTGGGCCCCAGAAGTAATTTGCCACAGCGCAGGCCCAGGATAAAACACACATAGAGACAGAGGGCGAGAGTGTCCCTCTGTAGGAAGCCCACTACTAATACCCGCACAAGAGAGAGCAGTGAGCACAGCCAGTAGCCTGGTCTGAACAGCACATCTCACACCTGTCAACATACTGTACTGGACACTGCACCACAGAGACACTTCTATGGTCATTATCCAATAAAAAAACCTAACAAGCAGACACAAAGTGAAAGACTTCTGAGGAGGTTTTGGACTGAGGTTGCTACTGTAGAAGTGTATTATCGTACAATTATCCCAGCATAGTGAGGGAGTTTGAAAAGGAAATGAAGCGTCGAGGGGAAATGGTGATACGCTGCTATGTGCTTCACAGGAAACCCAATGGAATGTGAAATGTGCCGCTCATCGAGCAACTCCAATTAGTTCACACACACATAAGAGAGGGCTAATTTATGCAGAGTCAACAACACATTAACTTTCAGCACATTACAGGTAAATTAGCACGGTAAACTATGTACCATGTGTACGGTGTGATCCGAAAGCAAACCGAAAATGAAACAACAACTGAATTATGCTTCAGATGGAAAAAGAGCATTTAATCAAAGTTTGTATATTAGGTAATTATTTTTAGTTTAATGAACAGAGATGTTTTTAAGCCAACAGAGCTTTTGCTTGGTGTCTTCCGGTATTTTATTTTTAAAAAACCTTGCTAAGACCTCATTAATACTTTAATCATAAAAAACAATTAATTCAAACCCACTGAATTATGTATAGAGTTTCTAATGGTTTGAGTATTATAATAAACGTTCATTATCATACAACCCCTTAAATGGCCAATTAAAGCTGGATGTACTCCCATATTTCAATTTGTAGACCATGCCAAATGTGCTGGTGCAAAATCTGTACTTTGTCCATTAGCAGGAGCAGTTGGAGATTTCTCATACACTGTATTTAAGCTACTACACCTCATATTCAAATCTATGTATTATTCCAATGGATGCCTGCGTGCGTAAATCATGTCCAAGATGGCAGCACGTCTCTACCTGTCCGTATGTCTGTGTGATTGTCATTGTTTCTGAAAAATACCGGTCAATTCTGTGAGTTGTTTGGATAATACCACCACTTTACACCTGTTTCGGTTTAAACTACTGTGTTGATCTGTAAATCCGATAGTAGTCAGTCTGGTACAGGCTGTATGCAGGAAACGTGCTGGGACTAACGTTAGTTGCATCTCCCGAAATCACCCTTTATAATACAATCCTGGTAATCACCCTTTATAATACAATCCTGGTAATCACCCTTTATAATACAATCCTGGTAATCACCCTTTATAATACAATCCTGGAAATCATCCTTTATAATACAATCCTGGTAATCACCCTTTATAATACAATCCTGGTAATCACCCTTTATAATACAATCCTGGTAATCACCCTTTATAATACAATCCTGGTAATCACCCTTTATAATACAATCCTGGAAATCACCCGTTATAATACAATCCTGGTAATCACCCTTTATAATACAATCCTGGAAATCATCCTTTATAATACAATCCTGGTAATCACCCTTTATAATACAATCCTGGTAATCAACCTTTATAATACAATCCTGGTAATCAGCCTTTATAATACAATCCTGGAAATCACCCTTTATAATACAATCCTGGTAATCAGCCTTTATAATACAATCCTGGTAATCACCCTTTATAATACAATCCTGGTAATCACCCTTTATAATACAATCCTGGTAATCACCCTTTATAATACAATCCTGGAAATCATCCTTTATAATACAATCCTGGTAATCACCCTTTATAATACAATCCTGGTAATCACCCTTTATAATACAATCCTGGTAATCAACCTTTATAATACAATCCTGGTAATCACCCTTTATTATACAATCCTGGTTTAAATAAAGGAACCCGTCCATCACGCTGTGTACTCAGATCTTATGTGAAATGTGGCTTACATTCCCGCTGATTCTGGAGGACCTGGATCGCTCCGTGCTCCGTCTGATCAGTGTCATGGCTCTACAAGACAATTTTCCCATTTCTATAAGCTGTCTTCGAGATTTTGTAATAGAAGTCAATACTAAGAAAGAATCCTCCAGTCAACCACTTAAGCAGAGGTGTCTAACTGTTCTGCTGCTGCTGATCTCAGAGAATATGCAACCCAATCCCGGACCAGATTCTGAAACTGAATCTTTTGAAGTTCTGAAGTTTTAACACCCCTGCCGATTTTAAATCAAGGACTGGTCATGGTTTCATCCATTTCCTAAAATGGATATGATTTGTATTTGGGCACACCTCAACTGATGCTGATGTAATTGTTTTATCTGAAACTTGGCTAAGCAGATTTGTTCTGAACAAGGATATTAGCATTGATGGTTATAATGTATATAGGACTGATCGACCCAAAAGGGGTGGGGGTGTTGCAATCTTTATCAAAAGTAAGTTTCACGTGAATGTGCTTCTCTCTAAATCAGTGAGTAAGCAATTCAAATGTTTAGCTCTTGATCTTGAGGTCTCTAAAACTCTCCATATTACTGTTGTTGGTTGCTATAGGACACCTTCAGCTGTCAGCGGTGCTCTACCCTCTTTAATGCAGCTTCTATCGAGTTTTAATGAAATTGTAGTTATTGGAGATCTAAACTGGAACTGGCTACAGCCAGTATCTGATGATCTTAAAGCTTATTGTGACTCGCTAAATCTCTTTCAGATTGTTGATAGTCTCACTACACCTAATCTGAAATGTCCTGAAAAATCATCAGTAATTGATCTAATCCTAACCAATGTTCCTCATAAATAAACAATTGCTCCTGTATTCGCAAATTACATTAGTGACCACTGTGTTGTTGCCACAGTTAGAAATACAAACATTCCCAAAACCAAGCCATGCATCATTATAAAGTGTGACATGAAACATTTTATGGAACAAGGGACCTATTTTACTTTGATTGGGAGAATTTAACCTTATTGCTGATGTTGAAAATGCCTGGAAATTATTTTATGATGGTTTTACTGAAATTGTCAACAAGCATGCTCCCCTCAGAAAGTTCAGAGTAAAAGGCCAAAACAATGCATGGTTCACTCCAGATTTATCCAACTCACTTCACGAGTGCAATGTGGCATGGGCAAAAACCAGGAGAACAAGTCTTGATTCAGACTGGCTGCTTTTCAGGCGACTGCACAATGCATACACAGGTGCAATTAGAAAAGCCAAAGCTGACCATTTCCTCACCAAAAATTCAAACAATCTAAACCATCCCTTGAAATTTTGGAAGACTATTAAATCCTTAGCTGGAAAAATAAAAATGGCATAGAGCTTCCTCCATGCATTGTTAAGGACTCACATAAAATCTCTGATAAGGCCGAAATGCTTGGTTGTTTTTATGAGCATTGCCTCTGGTTCCTTGTTTGACTCTCTCAACATTACTCATAAGAATTCCTCTACTGTTTGTTCAGACAGTCATGTTGAGATAAGTCAATCCTTTAATTTTAATCCAGTTACTGTCTCAGAGGTGCATAAAGCTCTCAAATTTTTAGACACTAGAAAATCGGCAGGTCCTGATAACTTGGAGCCTTACTTTCTAAAGCTAGCAGTTGATTTTATCGCACCTCCTTTGACACATCTTTTTAATCTCTCCCTGGACACTAACGAAATTCCTCTTATATGGAAATCTGCCTTTGTTCTTCCCCTGTTGAAAGGGGGTGACCCGACAGTCTTAAACAATTACAGGCCCATCTCCAAATTGTCTGTCCTGGTTAAGGTTCTGGAATCCCTTGTGAGTGAACAACTGAAAAAGTTCTTATCTACTAACAATACCTTATCTGATTTTCAATCAGGTTTATATATATCAACAGTCTTGATCAAAATCTTTCCAACGCAAATTTCCACTTTTATGCCGATGATACTGTGATATACTGCTCTGCGTCTACACCAAACCAGGCTCTTTGTCAGCTACAACTTACTTTTAATACTGTACAACGTACCTTGTGTGACTTAAAACTTGTTTTGAATGCTGACAAAACAAAACTTATGATGTTTTCAAATACAAAATCAAAGTCACTGAACCTTCCATCTATCAACACTTTTCAGGGCTCTGAGATTGAGTCTGTATCTCAATACAAATATCTAGGAGTTGTATTTGATGATTCTCTCTCTTTTAAGCCTTACATTCAGGAATTGGTGAAAAAACTGAAGTTGAAATTGTTTTTTTATTTTAGAAACAAATCTTGCTTTTCCTTCAAGACCAAAGGAGACTTGTTGCTGCCACCTTTATGTCTGTGCTGGACTATGGTGATGTTATATACATGCATGCATCTTCGCCATGCCTACACGCACTGGATACTGTCTACCATGGAGCACTGAGGTTTATTAAAATATTTAAAGCCCTTACTCACCATTGCTCTTTGTATGCTCGGGTTGGATGGTCTGCCTTGTCCACCCGTAGACTTAAGCATTGGCATATTTTTATTTATTAGGCTATTCTTGGTCTGCTTCCATTTTACCTACGGATCTACATCCTTCAGAAAAGTATGGGAAGATATTGTCTTCGCTCCCAGGACATATTCCTATTATCTGTCCCTAAAGTCCGTACTGATCTGGGAAAAAGGGACTTTAAATATGCTGCTCCCTCCGCTTGGAATTAGTTGCAAAATTACCTGCATCTTTGGGTGCTGGTCTCACTGGATGCATTTAAAGTCATTCTAAATGACTTGGAGGCAGGCACATCTGGCTGTAGATGTTTTGGCTGATTCATATTGCCCCTGTTTGATCCTTGATGTTGATGACTTGTGACGATTATTGATGAATATTATTTTATTATTATTATTATTATTATTTTTGATTCTGTAATTTATTCTTTATTTTCATTGTAAATTGTTATATGTTTTTTTTTTTAGGTCTGCAACCGTGTTAATTGTGCTGCTGCCTGTCTTGGCCAGGACGCTCTTGTAAAAGAGATTTTTAATCTCAATGAGACTTTTCCTGATTAAATAAAGGTTATAAATAAATAAATGTATTTAATTTATGCCAATCTGCATTGTAGGCCTACATTCACACATAGTTTCTCAATGTGCAGAATTATGTACATGGCAGGAGGACAATGATCTGACATTCCTGTAAGCTTCCATTAGAAACAGACAAAATGAACTCATGTGCCTTACATCTCAATGCTAGCAATCTGACCTGTAAAAAAATACACTAGGAACAATTGGATACCGTACTGTATGATATAGGCCAGTCCAGTCAGATCGGCTGGTCTGAGATGAGTTTGGGGATGATCCATCAAACAGTACCCAGTATGATCACTGGCGTGTGAAATGTCCAGCTGGCTGTCCAGTCACTGACCTCAGTACAGTTCAGTATGCCTCTCCTCTTGTCTCTCCTACCCCTATTACCCCAGTCATGTGTTCTGTTCTGGTCTGTTCTGCTCTTATTGTAGTCCAGTATCAGCTCTATGGCTCTTTTCCCAGTAGCCAAGATTTATTCCATCTGATCAACCATAATTACACTCCCATTCACTTCCTAATCTCCACAAACAGCAGCCATTTGATGTTGCAACTGAAATGTTTTTCAGAGGATGACATCAAGATTTCCTCAGAAACCATGTTAAATCGGAACGAGCAACTCTGTGCATGTGCTCTTTGTTACCCTCTCTCCATCTCCACCATTGGTCCATTTATCCCAGTGCCTGACTCTCTCTCTCTGCCCTCAGCCTTTGATACCCTCTATTGGCTTACGGTCTGTTTTTCTAGTGCATTACAACTTTTCAAATGGCCCTCGATGATGACTGCATGATGATGCTTTTCAAATGGAAAGCTGTGCTGTAAATCCACTTTCCTGGCACGGGCCGAGGCCTGTCCTGCAGTAGCCTGGATACATGATGTGCCTGATTTGCCGGGTCATTATATGACCCACTCAGAGTAATAACTACCGTACCATATTCACACTCTTGACGCAGCTATATTAAACATTATGATAAGCCTGTATCCTCTTAATAGTATTAACATATTATTTTCTTTTTATAGTATTCCTATGAATCATATTCTTACTGTACTGGATGTCCATCATGTTATGGCTGGATGAATGTCATTAGCAAAGCATGTTTGTTTCTATTTAAGTTGGAGAAGAAAGTCCAAAACAATGCATCCAATGCTTTTTCAATCTTTTTTGTTTTCAAATGCTCAGTCCAGAGTATTACAGTGTAATCTGTTTAAGGTATTTTTTGGAAACAGATGTGTCCCTACTGTGTCATACTGTAGCCTGGTGTACTCTACCTCTTTGAACCAGCTGCCTAAAATCTGCTTTAAGCCTCGATCACATCTGACCCAATAAGAGCACAGCAAAATCACTTTGCAAGCATCCGAAATTGCACAAACAAAAATGTATTGTCAACACAAAACAGTGCAGTTAGACTTCCCTCTCTTCCATTGGTAATCTGTCAGAGCAAACGGCTCACAGTTGGTTTGAATACGCTTGGCAGAGAGTGAACATGTTCAGCACTTTTATCTGCAAACAAACACTTTTCTCTTCTTTTCATAGAAACTTCTAAAATCTCAGGACCAACATCTGTTCTGCCCCAGTATCATTAAATGTTGTGAACCATGTAGAGGAGAATGCCATGGCTACTGGAGGGCTGCCCATAGGAGCAACACAAAGAGAACATGGTTGACTCAGCCACAATCTCCGCCTTTCCCTGTCACTCTCCTTCTCATCCCTCTCTCCATCTCTACCTCCTACTCCCTGTCTGACTGCTATCCCTCATTCCCTCCCTCTTGGTCTCCTTCTCCTTCTGCCTCTCCATTCTGACCGATACCCACACTTCAAGGTAACGCTGTCCACACGTTGTGTGTGAGCGATCGTTTCTCACTGGGGTTACCGCAAGGTTGTGGCTGTTACATGGAGTGTTCTGTCACAAAGGTCAAAGTTGAACTCTGAGAGTGAGTATTGATGGTGTGAATATTAATTACATTCAGCGACAACTTTGACAGGCCTGGTGAATGGTAAACATTCCAGCAGAGTTAATAGAATCAGTGTGACCCAATGAATACCATCAATGTAAAATGTACTGTAAGTTGCTCATAGGGATATGGTGTAAAGAAACAGTACAGGAGAACTCACCTGCTTTATTGTTTCCTCTTAGACATCTTGTCTCTCCCTTCCTTAAATCCTACCATCCTGTCCTCCTTGTGATCATACTTCCTCACTAGAAACAGAGAAGGACAAAAAATAACGTTATTATTTGTTTTTGTTTTGGGGGCAAATGCCCAGCTCAAGTAATCCAAACATAAAAGCTTCGATTTTTGAACCAGAAATGCGGTCGGAGAGAATTGTATGTATTCAGAGAGGACGAGTTGTTTAGCTGAAAAATCAAAGCTGCAACGCCTCAGTTTTGATCCAGACATGGTCTTTTGGGAAGCAGAGAGGAACTGCATGAAAGAGAGGAACATGCACATAATCCGTCCTCCAAAAAAGATAAGAGCTAGCATTTAATTTAAAGCCTATTTGCGCCTCTTGAAATGTATTTGCCTTTTGGTCCTGAGAGTTTTTTGAGGAGCTGCTCTGTCAATTCTTGGCCTTAAATTAGACAGTACTGCCATGGCAAGAAAATCCAGTGCATTACATTATAACAACATTGTCACAACATCACTTAACCAGCAGTATAGAAAAACGTTGACATGCACATACTGTATAAAGGCCTCATGCAGCAGCAGTGGAAATCTTTTATAATGCTCCTCAGGTTCAGTACTGCTTAATGCACGATACAGTAACAATGTGTGTGACCATTAAGAGACCCGTTCTTGGTCTCCCTACAAAGATGCCCTTGATAGAGGGGGGCTGCTGGGAGCAGATGGTGGTCCGTCCCATGCTCACCAGGAGGGGTGGCAGGACACAGACACAGGTCAAGGGGAGGTCACTAATATTCAGTGGGGAGACGCTCTTCAAATGACAAGGTGGTATGGACACCAAGATTGTGAAATCTGATTTGAAAAACAAATAATCCTACTATACAACTTTATCTAAAGCTAGAATAAAGCTAGAATAACTCTAAGACAGTGCAAAACATCATTTAGAAGGCCACTATACTGTAGAAGCCATTTCTTTATGAATTAATGTTTATACCATGCCATATAAATAGCTTAACAGTCCACATGAGTTATGTCCATTAGGTAAACAAAATATTACTGGTCATACGATTTAGCAATAGTACTGTAGCAGTCACAGTTGTAATATTAGTAGTAGTAGTAGTAATACTGTATGTAAAGAGATAAACACAGTTTTTAGAGGTGAGAGTGTCAGTGACTCAGGCAGAGATGAGATTCCTCTCCACTCTGTCACTCACTTCACCACTGTAGGGAAGGATTTCAATTTCACACTCTGCTGGGGCGCGTAACACGCACAACACTTAAACACACGTACAGAAAAAAGAGATGGGAGCCAGAGAGAACTGGTAAAAGAGATGGGAGCCAGAGAGAACTGGTAAAAGAGATGGGAGCCAGAGAGAACTGGTAAAAGGTTTGACATGTGTATTTATAAATGAATAAACAAACAGGGAAATACATTAATGAATAAATCGAGGTGTGTCATTGGCAATTCAATATGACCTGCACAAGATGAAGGTTATTTACCTACTGTAGACATACCAGGGCATATCATCAATATTCCTATTATTGCACTGTTCACTGTGGTATCAAATCCTATTTGATCCTATTATGTAGATCCAAATCTCTCAAGACTTTAGTTTGGGAAGTTGTTCTCAATGTCCTGCTCCTTCCTGCTCTCACATTCAGGGGCACGATTTTGAATAATTCATCACTATGCAAAAAAAAAAGAAATCTGTCTAAGGGGAAAATGACTGTGACCTTCTATGCAAAATGAGAGGGAGAGAGTGAGAGTGAGGGAAGAGTGAAAGAAGAAAGAGACGTATGGAGAGATATGAAGAGGGAGGGAGAAAGAAAGAGAGAGAAAAAAATATAGAAAAAGCTTTACATAAAAGTGTGGAAATCTCTGTCTTTGAGAAATACCATATGCTTGGATGTGATATGGAATTATGCCCTGCTGTATTCATGAATCTATTCAAGCACAATCAATGCAACGCGATACATAAAAGATGAGACTAAGTTTGACCTGTGCGCTGGGAGTTCTCATGTGTCTGAGCGGTTGGAGATGGCGATTTAGACTCAGCAGATCGTCCTTTGAAGTGTGGTAGATGTGGATGGGACCTAAATCAGACCATGCCCCCCCCTGCATTAACCCCCCGAGCCCCAGCTACACAACCACTGAGTCAGCTCAGGGCTGGCTGTCTGCTAGTGCCATGCATAATCTGTACATTGTAGCTACAGCTATGGGGTTAGTTCCAATATTCAAAGCCATTATTCAAACTTCAGGATTTGTTAGCGCTGCACTTTATTGTGTTTCCACAGTAGAATAACTTTCCATTAGAGGATATTAATGTTTCGGTTTACATACTACACTACTTTAAATACATTTACAACATAAATGTGTGGGAAGTGAAGACGAGGTAATCTCCGTGGTTCCCTCTGTGTTATCCCCTCTCCATCTCAGTCTTTCTGTGCACTACAGTAGCTACACACTGACCTACATCTAGATCAAGATCCATGAACATTATTGGACAGAGACATGCGCATGCACACGCACGCACACACACACACACACACACACACACACACACACACACACACACACACACACACACACACACACACACACACACACACACACACACACACACACGCGCGCGCACACACGCACGCTCACACACACACACACACACACACACACACACACATTTGCTTGATTGTTTGGGGCAGCCGGCCTGGTGGTGAAAAGAGGCCCATCAGAAAGAGGATTAGAGAGGCTGTGAAAAAGCAGAGAATTATTGACAGAAAAGAGGGGGATTTAGATTTAGCCTTGCCAGTCCACACGGCCCCCCTCCACTCTGATGACTCAGTAAGGTCACTTTAAACTGACATTGCACTGGAAAACTCTTTGTGGTTAGCTTACACGTCCTCTCACCCATCCCTTCCTGAGGACATATCCTGTTAAGTGGCAACACTGTTGTTGATTGGTGCTGGAGCCTGATATAGGCGACTGACATACTGTCAAACATGGGATAATACCGTATAACTCACACAGAAACTCTCCTCTACATGGAAAGACATGAAGCAAAAATCGGCTTCCAAATATGCCCAAACCTCTGGTGATTAAAATAATGCCAGATTTGTATGACTTGTCGGTGATTAGAATAACCAGGATGATGTTCTGAATCCAGAACAGCAGTCTCAAGGCTATTTCAACAGCTATTTCAAGACTGATGAGAATGGTCAGGAATGTAAATTAGTGATTTAATCATCATAAAGCATTGTAGTATTTTTGTAGTATAAAGCATTACAGTATTTCAATACGCATGCACGCGTGTGCACACACACACACACACACACACACATAGCATATTCCAGAGTCTAAGGGTTATACAGCCTCTACAGGTTTAAGACTCACCAGTTCTGTTTTGGGGATGTGACTGCTAAACATCTGTTGAGGCTGGTGCTTTCCCAGGGACACTGAGGCATGTACAGTAGAGAGCAGATTTGCAATTTAAATGCACTGGGTGTGAATTTAAGAATGGGAGTTGACGGCCCCCCACCTGGCGGAGCAGACCCCTGAAGGGCACAGTTAATGAATTCACACTCCTCTAATGTGAAACCCATACACTCGCTGACAGGTATTCATTTTACAACAGTAGCTGTAGGACCGCATGCACCGTGCACAGGCACACAGGGATGCTGTAGGATGGAGGATGAACAGAGAAACATGGTGTGTTTAAGACTGCAACTGGCCCTACTGGACTACTGGACTCTACTCTGGAGGGGAGTGCAGATGATCCACTTCGGGCCCTACTCTCTCACCACTTTCCTCTCTTACAGTCATCAGAGAGGGAGAGAGGGGGGTGGGGGTGAGAGAGAGGGAGAAAGATCAAAAAAGAGAAAGCGAAAGGGAGAAAGATAACAAAAACCTTGGCTAACATATACAGTAGTTTGCCTGACAAGGGGATGATGTTACAGGGCCTTTGCACGCGCGCGCACACACACACACAAAGAATACTTTATTTGGGTTCACAGTAAAGCATTACATCAAAGAACCCAAAATATAACAATACAGATAGTCATGGATACCAGTAGCACTGTCTTCGCCACATAGCTAAGCACACACACACACACACACACACACACACACACACACACACACACACACACACACACACACACACACACACACACACACACACACACACACACACACACACACACACACACACACACACACTTTCCGGCAGGTGATGGGTTGGCTTTAATCACAGAGTGAGAGTGGAGAGTGCATGGGGGTGATTTCCCTGGTGATTGGGGGTATTGTGTGGGTCTACTCATTTCCATAATGTCTGCTCCCAGCCCTGAGGCTCCAGACATCTGGGAGAAGCACACTCACCTTAGGGGTCTGGGGACCGCCATGAGCACGTTAATAGACAGCCTTGTCACAGCTAGTACCACTACGCCTCCCTCTCCCTCCACACCTCTCTCTCCTCTTCTCTATTTTTATCTTTCTCTCTCTTTCTACTGCTTTCTGTCAGTAACCCTAACCCTAACCCAGCGGTAAAATAAGCTGTCAACAAGTTTTAAATGTACTAGTGGGACCTCAAAACAAATGTACCATTACACCAGACAAGAAACAGGATAAAAACATAGCTGATATATACAATATACAGCATATTCTATTTTATATGATGTCTACAGTATGTCCTCTTAACGACTTTCCAACACTGTAGAGTTGATTAGGCAATGCCTGAGTTTGTACAGTTGACATGACAGTCATAAATTGGTATGACTAGTGTAATTCTGATGAAAAAAGTGTCTTGTTAAATGACAGGGTGCGTGCAGCTGCAGTGAAATCAGTCAACAACAGCAGAACAAAGCCAATGTTTTCCATGCAAATCCATTCTGCCATCGTGTTTAAATGACTGGCAGCTGGTTCTCTACAAGGCATGCAAATAGTGTTTTCAAGAGGAGGGCGTGCTCACTGATTAAGTGGAAACACACTTAACAAGACAGACTCCAATCAGGCATGAATCAATGCCAACTAATACAGTGCCAATTATAAAACCTGGCTCTAACTTTGGAGACCTATAGGCTATAGTCAATTTTATTTTTTATAAACTGCAATCTAATTGATTGAAAAACCTAGAGAGAGGCGATTTGAAGAAAATCGGGGGTTTGAGAATTTTTACTCACATATACATCATGGCTTTCATCCGAGATTGATTGTGGGTCTTTCTGAAGGGCTTCAATAGATCGGACCATTCCCAGCGTGCTGCTTTGAAGCCATGATCAATTTGAACGAGCAGAAGTGCTGGGAACAGGAAATAGGTCATGTGATGAGTGTGGTGGTGTCTGTGGTGCCTCTCTCGCACCTTAATGCTCTCTTTCCCACCAGCCCTGCGGTAGCACGTGTGTGTGTGTGTGTGTGTGTGTGTGTGTGTGTGTGAGATGATGCATCCCTACACACACACACACACACACAAACACGCCATCATGGCTGTACATATCATCACAGGCCTCTGTGTGGGTAGAGGCACAGCACACAGCTCATTAGTACTCTGACCAGCGGGAGAGAGATAGGGGGCAGGGTGGAGGAGGGGCTGGAGAAAATACAGATAAAGAGAAAGAGAGTGGAGGGTGGGAGGGTGTGAGGGGGGGAGTGAGACAGACAGTGAGGGATGGTTAAGCTCTAAGCTCTCTTTGCCAATTTGAAGCTGTACTACACGGTCATTTAAAAAATTCAGGATCCTCTGAATTCTCATGAAATATCTTGCATGACTCAAATTCCCCCCTGACAAGCATAATTTATTGATATTTTCTTCACTAGGAATTTGTGTGCAGCATTATGTAATTATTCTGGGGTTTCTTTTATGTAATCAACGGCAATGTTACATGGATAGCTAAAGTAGGTAGACAATACACACACACATCAAATCTGCCTCTCAATCAATGTTCTCGCTCACTCTTTATTGCTCTGATTTATTCCTCTGCTCTGCATGTTTGAAAATGTGAATGGAAGAGTGTGTGTGTGTGTGTGTGAGAGAGAGTGTGCGAGAGCGTGTGTGTGTGTTGCCCTCTTGTTGTGTCAAGAGTAATTGCCTTCCTGTTTGTATGGTTGTGTTGCTCCAAATTCAATTGAGTCCCATTTGATTTTGCCAATGCTCATTGCCTCCACCCCTACTGGCTCGCTACTGTCTGAGATTGATTGAAGTAATATATGGAGGAGAGACACCAAGACACAGAAAGGGAAAGCTGCTGGGAGGGAGTGAGAGGAGAAAGAGAGAGAGAGATGGAAAGAAAGGAAGAGAGAGAGAAAGAGAGAGAGTGTGCATAGTCTAGAGGCTAGCCTGGCTGTAACTGATGGATATTACATGCTGTATGAGCTTCCATCCATTGCCTCCCATTAAACCTGCCAATCTGAAAAAGAACACCTCTCCCACCCCTCATATTACCAGCCCAGTGAGCTACATCTACAGTACCAATGAACAGGCCACACAGACAGCTGAGCTCTCACACAGGGTGTCAGAGAGAGAGAGAGAGAGAGAGAGAGAGAGAGAGAGAGCAGATACCCTGGACTGTACAGTGGGACAGTAAGTGGAGGGTAAGTGAGTATCTAGTGGAATGAGCCAGTCTGTGAGAGGGAGACTCATCTTACAGATCAGGGAGGTAACGCTGATACAGGAAAAGACAGATCAGGAGGAAGAAAGTGGATAAAGATGGGAGATTGGAGAAGAATGAGGATTGTGTATGGCATACACAGTCTCAATGCTGATTCAACCTGGCTGTTAGACTGCAGTTTGTGATAACCTTACCCCTAAGTCACATTGCAGGCCTCTCCTGGTTTATCTAAATCCTCTGTCATGAGGCCTGTGAAACAGTTTCATAACAATGACACAACAGAGGTCATAAATAGTCATGAAAGCAGATATCAGCTGATTTAACACTGTCATGACAAACGCCATTGTTTGAGTAGTTATGGCCGCTATACAACTAGCATACATAGATAACAGTTTTCTCCTGAGTCATGACTTCAACATAGCATTAGATATCGACTAATGATGACGTGTTATCTAACTGTAATGACATCATCATGTAGGCCTTATAACAGAGGGTACAAGTAAAGCGTAATAACTTCCCCTGTGGTACCTTCTTATGCAACAACAGTAATGTGGGTAAAACACTGGCCTACTTGCGGTACTCTATAGATAGTCATACCCACTGATGTTAAAAAGTTCTACAACTTAGGTAATGGTTTGTTAAAGTTTGCTGTGTTGCTACTGAAGACTCAGGAGTACTACTTTATCTGAGCGTGAAAAAGTGGGAGAGAGAGGGAGAGAAGGAATGGTGGAGTGAGAGAGATGCAGAGAGTTCAGAAATAGCCTGACAAAAAACATTGGGTGGAAGTTAATCAAAATGAACTCTCCAGAGAGACACAGTCTTGTGTGGCACCGCATCACCATTATTTAAAGTGAAACAGAGGTGTCAGCAATACACTGGGATGGTGGGAGGAGATTTACCACTATGTAGTTTGTTCACTTAGTTGGAGTTCTGTAACTAGTGGTGTGTGTGTGTGTGTGTGTGTGTGTGTGTGTGTGTGTGTGTATGCATGTTTATCTTATTTGAAACCTATGCACATGCCTGCATATGTGCACACCATGTACATTTCACACACTACTGATATAGTGGAAGCAGCAAAGAGTGGGTTCGGACAATTTCCCCTGAAGAGAGAACACATTTAGGCCAGTGTAAGTATTGTAACAATCACCAACTGCCTTCCTGTGTAAAAGCATGGTGAGACTTTCAAGAAGGCCAACTCGAGTGGGACTTTAACATGCTCGTGTCCCTCCAGTCTAATGCCCTATTAGTCCAACCCACTCTCCAAGAGGAGATAACAGCTACCATTAGCCTCTCCACAAGAGTTTAGCTACACACAGCTGGAGCTAGCGAGGCAAAGCAGACATACTGTGTAGAGGTGTTCACTTCACATGCATATATTGCTACGGGGAGAATCAATAACAGTTTAGCAAGAAATACATCAAACAAAGTCTAATTTATCCATGTTGGACAGCCTAGTAGCCCAAAGCCCTGGAAACTAGAATACACTTCCATCTGGCTGACGACTGAAAGGAGGATAACCAAATTGCAGTGGACCAAAAAGCATGTTGAGCTATTACTGTAGGTCATTGTACACTGCATATGACTTATTATGCCCATAGGTAATCATTCACAGCGGTATATAGGGTATCTGATAAGGATAAATTGTAGCATGGGATCCCTGTGCTCTAACATAGGAATTAAACCAACACCATTAGTGTGGGATGACTAATCAGATCTTATGATATACTGTAGGAGCCGTGTGTGTGTGTGTGTGTGTGTGTGTGTGTGTGTGTGTGTGTGTGTGTTGATCTTTTTGCCATGTTATCTTAAGCACTTGCTCAACATCTCTCGAAGATTGTTTTTATTCTAACTAAGTTTCCCCTCGGCGTTGCACTACATCACTCCTCACTCCTTGATCTCCACTTCTGCTAATCTGCAGGGAAGGTAGTTAGGGTATCAGTGGGGAAGTAGCAGAGATTTACTTTTACTTAATCACTGCTTGACAGATCCACTCCTCACTTTACTGTGGACAGAAAACACATGAAAGATGCACTCCTGTAATGTCATATTTCCACTCAAGGGTGGGTTTGTGTTTTCTAAACTGAGAGCGGTTGGTTGGTTTTATTAACTACTTTTGAGGCTGTGATAACCAGCCCCAGAACCAAAGATGACAAGGGTCAGTGGGAGGATTTGACCTTAGTTTCAAGTATTGACCATGCAGGGAGGGTTGTGCAAGTGTACTGTGTGCTGATTGACTTGAATAAAACAATGAAGTTTGTTTGTTTGTTTGTGTCTGCGGTGTTGTTGTTTGAACATACAGTAGATAGCGTATATATTCACCTGGGCAAAGGGGACATAGTTTTGTATTGGACCATTAAAAAAACGCAAACGCATCACTTTCTCCATTACTGCCTACAGTGTACATACCACACTTCACAGCCCATGGCTACATACAGTACATTGTCAACATATTCTGTACAAAGACAATAAGTATCTTGAGAAAGTCATGGATCAGCAGTTTGTGATTAAAAATACAGTTTCAGCATTGAAAACCAATACAGGCTCTCAGGTTTAAAATGACTGGGGTGAGGAGGCTGACCTCTGTAGCCTCTCTGTCCTGGACAGAGCGTTCTGAGCATGGTGGTGTGAATGTGACCCTGGTCCAGTAGATGATCCATGGTCCTCATTCACATTAGGCCCTGGTGATAAAAAGGGAGACCTCTGGAAGATGTCAGGAGGACATTTGTCACTGTCTCAACACTCTGCTTTTCTTTTCTCACTAATCGCTTAGCCATGTCAGGGTCTTTTCTCTCTTTCACTTAAAGTACAGCATAAGCAAGAGGTGTGAGAGAGTGAATATAATGGCTTTTTGACAGACCCCCCCCCCCCCCCCCCCCCCCCCATATTGCTGTGTCTCTGTCTGATATTAACAGAGCAGAAACCAATGGACTTACAGTAGGTCTAATAAAAGGCTGAGAGCTAAGCCCAACAACAGAGTGAATCAGCATTTTTATGCTAACATATTCTTAGGAAATATCAAAGCAAACAGATACTGTAGGTGACAGGTGACCGGAACAACTACCATTCTGTAAGCGGTCACGTGACGCTACCGCGGTAAGGAGGAATGTGAACACATGGGTGCAGCAGAGAATGAGTTAAGACACAGGGGCATGTCGTTGGCAGTTAGAGGAGTGGTTACATCATAGGCCAGCTCTTACGCTTGGTCACCTGAGGAGATTCTCCACGACTCTGAGCCAGGAGCCTGGAGCACACCAGCAGCCTTGCCAACACTGGCCACGCCCCCTGTAGCGGGTGAGCATGTCTGTCTAAATTAAGAACACAGCCTGCATGCCCATACAGCCTCCTCACACACATTAACACAGGCCCACATACACTACTAGCATGTAACACACAGTGACACTAGGCAGCTTCCCAGCAGCACACAAGCCTCGAGGATGGATCTCATCTGAAAAGCTGCTCAACAAGCTGTCAAGTGCAGGATTATAGGGTCCTAAGAGCACCTCCCGGATCTCCACTGTCTATTTCAGGTAAATAGTATGAGGGAAAGAGAAAAAGACATCTCAGCACAAAAAGGCTCATAAAGCGCTATAAGAGTTTCTGTTGGAAAGGATCACTCGGTAAAATGCACACAGCATGCCTTGTTCACCTCTGTTCTACTCAGCCCTGCAATTGAAATAGCATCATCTACAACATAATGTTACACCATACTGCTACCGTACACTAATCGATAGTCGACATGAGAAAAAATGCTAGGCAAACAATAAATACACAACCGACAATGAATCTATCATGCATTCATTCATGGAGCCAGACATAGGAGACTTTGGATTGAGAGCAGGACAGCACATTCAGTATATAATACCTAGGCTACATTCAGACTAACATAATTGTGTGCTTTTTGAGTTATGACTAGCACAGCCTGCCTTATTCTGTCTCAATTTAACCAACGCACTGACACACACACACACAAACACAAACGCACACGCACACGCACACACACGCACACACACACGCGCACACACGCGCACGCGCACACACACACACACACACAAAGACCCCTCCTCCCAAACCTGTAAATCATATCTATTGATGTTTGCTTTAGGCAATCAAACGATGATGACAGACACACCAATGCCCTGTGGTCTGCTTAATAATGTGCTTCTGTAGGAATCGATAAATTCCATCAATGCCAAACGGTCCTTGTCAGCTATCCTAATACCCAGACAACAATGCCACAGATAAGGCTTCATACTTCAGAGTAAGAACCCAAAAAACAGTTCTACTGTATTTATACATATTTGTTATCTTAACTTCTATCTTGCTTGACACAAAAACTATGGTAAAAAATACCAACATCATTTACCATAAACATTAAAACAGTACCACAAGGTTTGTTGTAACTATGAAAATATCCAAAGTTACCTATCTACTGTACTGCCAACTATCTACTGTAGTGCCAACAGAGTGGAAATGTTCTCCACAGGTATCATAATCATATACAGATGGTATACATGACAATGATTGAATCCCAATGCAGCAGGCTGAGAGAGAGAAAGGGGAAGAGAGAGAGAGAGAGAAAGAGACAGGATAACCTTTAGGAAGTGGATTGGGGAAAGGTCACAGAGCCCAAGGTTTTCTATAGTCCCTCTAAATGCACTCTTATGATTTCTTATAGGTAGGTCTGGCTCAGGCAAGGGAAGCATAATAACAACAAATAAAAAATGTTTGTAATGCTGATGTGATGTGACAAAATCCTGTCTTAAGACCTAGGCTTTAGCTCAAAGAGGCGACAATCTGGGTTTGTCTAGGCCGAATAGGCATATAGGCTTAGCCTATGTGGTGGTGCCAAGAACAGATCTCAAACTGTCTGATTATCCAACATTGTCATAAGCCACCTCACCTCCTCTCTCCCCTCCTCCGCCCTCCGTCTCTTCCCACGCTGCCATTCATTGTGACAGCAACTGCTCATCCCGCCGGCTGCCTCGTCGTCAGTGCTGGCCCAGATTTCATCAGATTATTCATCTGACATCACTGTCTGTGTGTGTGTGTGTGTGTGTGTGTGTGTCTTCAAAGCATAGTAGTAAGCCCAATATTCAAATAAGACAGAAACCACCATACACAAACTGTAACTGCGGCAGAACACAAAAGCACAATGGTTTACAGAAATCGTGTGTGAACATGGGAATAATACATCTGTTGTACTTCAGGCAACTGAGCTCAAACACGTGTAAAACAGTATGCACCGTCTTACCTTCACATGAAACCTTAATCCCTAGCAATCAGCAATGGAGGGCCAGCCTTTTTATTTTACCACTGCTGCATTTAATATCATACACTGTAGCTACGGTATCCTAGGGGGGGTTTGCTCATGTGGAAAGAAATGATAAAGTATTTATAATTTAGTCATGGTGGTTTAATGAATATTCATTACTTTCCCATAATTTATAAAAAAATACAAAATAAAAATAGTAGAAATACTGTATGTGATCTAATTGGCTAAAACTGTGTTCCAAGCCATGTCATAATCTTTGACAATCCAATGCCTTATAAAACAAAAAACATCTAATATTGGAGTCATGTTACCTCTGGTTACCCCAAAACAAAGATGCCCATATCTCAAATCTGAAATTGAATTAACAGCCAATATCCACACACTTCCAGTGGTGTGAGAGCACACAAGACCACACACCCTGTCATGCATTAATGCTTACGTACTGTATATGAGAATATTGGACATACATATCTGACTAAAAAAGGATGGAGGACCAAGGCACTCTTCATGAATTTAAAATGCCTTTATTTATTGTGGCATGTTTAATACAACACACACTATAAAAATTCCAAAGCATTTCGGCATGGCCTTGTCAGGGAGTAAGAGAACTGTTACGTCTCGTCTTGTTCGTTAGTTTGTTTGTCTGTGTTTCATGTTATTAATTTATTGTTCCCTGGTTTTTTTGTGTCTCTCACCTTATCTCTCATTCCAGACACTTCACTACTTGCCCTTGTGTGTTTCCTGCCTGCGTGATTGTCTACCCCGCCCTGATTGGATTCACCTGTTCCTCATCATCATTCCCTGTGTATTTAGTCTGTGTGTCTCCCCTGTTTGTACCTTGTGTCAAGCGTTCCAGCGATTTTTCCTACTGTTGAGTATCCCTGGTTATTTTGATCTCTGATTGTGTTTCTGACTTTGCTTTTTACCTGCCCCTTCTCAGATTATCTGCCTGACTTTTTGACTTTTCTGTGTACCAAACCCTGCTTTGCCTACCCCCTTCCTGGATTATCTGCCTACCCATTGACTGCCTACATGTGTACCAAACCTTTTTTGATAGTAAAGACTATTCTATTGAATTTAAGTTTTTGTCTCCTGCCAAAGTACTCCAGTAATTACAGTACAAACTGGCCAACAATGGACTCAGCCGACTCTCACTCGGTGCGCGCTGCGCTTCAGTCCCAGGAGAGACGGATTCTCCGCCATGACAAACAACTCACCTCAATCTGCCTGGGGGTGAGTGGGCTGTCAGAGCGACATGAGGGCTTCCAGGTTTGCCAACTAGCTGACCAGATCTAGCAGCTGACGGCGGTCCTTGAGACTCTCGTCCCTTCTCCTCCCGTCCCAGTGCCAGTTCCGACTCGTGATGCCGCTCCTGCTTCCCTGCTCACACACTGGCACTGGCTCCTCACCTCTCTAGATCCAAGTGGTTCTCCAGGGATTCCGGTAACTGTCAGGCATTTCTGGTCCAGTGTGGATTACATTTCGAGCTACAGGTGGCGTCATTTCAGACGGAATGAGCCAAGGTGGCGTACATCATCACCCACTTCACCGGCAGAGCGAAGGCCTGGGCCACGACTGAGTGAGCAAGGGATTCGGCAGTCTGCCATTCCCTGGAGGTTTTCACTAAATCTCTACGCAAAATTTTCGATCATACAACCCCTGGTCAAGAGGCAGCAAGGGCTCTCATGGGCACAAGACGGGTTTCTGACTACGTTATCGAATTTCGCACACTGGCAGCTGACAGTGGCTGGAATTCATCCGCGCAGTTTGATGCGTTTCTCCAAGGGCTTTCCGACTCCATGAAGGACCAGTTGGCTCCTATCAAGCTGCCCTCCGACCTGGATTCTCTTTTTTTCTCTGGCCATAAGAATCGACAGTCGTCTCCAGGAGAGAGAGGGAGATCCAGGGCTGTAGTTCCTCCGCCCGTCCTGAGGGCCAGTCCACGGTTGATCGCTCTTCGTCGTGGTGTTTTCCTCAATGGTTCCTGCCGACGGCTGACTTTTCGATGCCCCCTGCTGCATTGGAGGAGTCCATGCAGCTAGGGAGGGCCAGGCTTTCTCCTGAGGAGCGCCAACATCAGATACGGGAGGACAGGTACGTCTACTGTGCTGGTGAGCCGAACCAGTTCTTCTGCCAGTCCCTCTCGAATTCTCACTCTTGCACAGCCAATTACTCCATCCCAGACTCTCAATCATCTTGTGCTTGTGGATTCCGGAGCTGATGGGAGTTTTATTGATTGGAGGTTAGCCAAAAGACTTGAACTTAACGTTGTTCCCCTGTCCCATTCATTAGAAGCCAACCCTTTAGATGGTCGCCTGTTGTGCAGAGTCACTCACCATACTCAACCCAACTAATTCAACTAATCATTGCTAATAACCACACTGAATTCCTGAGCTTCCATCTTTTCAATTCCCCTTTACATCCTCTCATTCTGGGCTGTCTAAGCATAATCCCCACATAAACTGGTCCACTGGAGAGGTTATGGGTTGGGGCAAAGGATGCTTACTCTCCTGCCTTCCGCCTGTTCCTGCTTTGGTGTCTCCTCGACCACTGGTCTCTGTATCTCCGGAGCCTCCAGCACCTCCTAGTTCTCCTGTCTCCCCATGCCTCCTGGTTTCATTGGATTCCGACTTCCTGGATCTCTCTAGTGTTCCCCCCTGTTATCTCGACCTCAAAGAGGTATTCAACAAGGCCCTTGCCAAATCTCTGCCTCCTCAACGGTCCTATGACTGCGCCATTGACTTGCTCACAGGATGGTCTCCTTCCAGAGGGCGTTTCTATTCCTTATCGGCCCCAGAGGAGAGGAGACCCATATCCAACACATCCGCCAAGTTCTCCAGCGTCTCCTAGACAACCAGCTGTTCATAAAAGCTGAAAAGTGTGAATTCCATGCCTCCACTGCTTCTTTCCTGGGTTTTATCATCTCTAAAGACAACATTCAGATGGGTCCCGCCAAGGTTAGTGTGGTTGCTGAGTGTGGTTGCTGAGTGGCCCCTGCCTGCTAGTCGCAAGCTGGTACAGTGGTTTTTAGGGTTTGAGACGATTTATTCAAAATTTTAGTACTATTGCCGCACCATTGCATGCTCTCACCTCCTCGTCTATTAGATTAAAGTGGTCTCTCCAGGCGGACCAGGCGTTCGGGAGGTTGAGGGAGAGCTTCACTACGGCACCCATTCTCACTCTCCCGGATCTCCGGCGGCAGTTCTTTGTGGAAGTGGATGCCTCGGATGTGGGCATCGGGGCTGTCCTCTCCCAGTGGTCCATCACGCTTACCTCTGTTACAATTCACCAGGTTAGGAGTGGGTGCCTCCCTCTGTATGTTTTAGTCTAGTGTAGCAGAGCATTATAGCATAGCCTTGATAGTATAGACTACTATTGCACTAGTTTAGGGGATCACTTTTGTTTATGATTTCTTTGCTTTGGCACCGCTCATAGCTCCCTTTTCCCCTTGGCATGTGTCTTGTGTTTGTGTTTGCCCAGAGCAAATAAATAATTAATAATAATTGCAATTTAATTACATTGGCTTGTGGCGAGTATAATTCCTATAGTAATAAGTTTGGTGTGTTCCCTTTTGTTGCGACTCCTCTACACCCCCTAGACGTGGATGAGTTTTGATCTAGAGTCGTAACAGTCATGGACGGCAGTACCTGGTGGATTGGGAGGGGTACAGTCCTGAGGATAGATCCTGGGTCTCCACCAAGGACATTGTCGATCTAGGTCTCATCCGGGAGGAGGTAGACACTGCCATAAATGATTGGATTCACCTGTTCCTCATCATCATTCCCTGTGTATTTAGTTTGTGTGTCTCCCCTGTCTCGTTGCCAGTTTGTCTTTATACCTTGTACCTATACCCCCTTCCTGGATTATCTGCCTACCCATTGACTGCCTACCTGTGTACCGAACCTTTTTTGATACTAAAGACTATTCTATTGGATTTATGTTTTTGTCTCTGAGTCGTGCATTTGAGTCCTCTGCCTATGTACTCTTGTACCTCATTACAAGAACACGGTGAAGGCCTTTTTATAGTGTTTGTTGTATTAAACATGCTACAATAAATAAAGGCATTTTGAATATAAATAATAAAATAAAGCATTTTTCAATTCATGAAGAGTACCTTGGTCCTCATTTATTTTTGATGACCAATTAACTTACCAAAAAGCACATTAAACCTACCAAGACACACTCATACTGTAGATCCCAGCAGTGCTTCCCTTCCTTCATTTTCTAGATATATCTGAATGATTAATCTAAGGCTAAGCACATTCACTTTGCAATCTTGTATGTAGGCCTAGCCCAGGCTTGCCCGATGACAAAACACATCATGGCTCAACTGAGCACCGCATAATAGCAATGTAAAAGGGGTTGGCAAAATATTGTATGAGAGAAAGATCTCCCCCTACTTCAGGACGAGCCTGAGGATGAGAGCCAAAAAAAAAAAGCCCTGGCATGTCACAGCTCTCCATAGCTGCACTGGTGACCCTGACTAAGCCATTTTCTGCTGAGCAGAGTGCACTCTCTCCCCAGACTCTGCCTGCACCACAGAGGAGATTTGGGTGTCCTCACTGATGCTAGTATGTCATGCTTTAGACACGCAGGCTTTCGCTGTCTACCCAGCAGCGTGGAAAGCATTTGAAAACCGAGGAAAAGGAGCTTCTTCTCTCTGAGTCGCTAATTACACAACAAAGGCACGCACCCCATCCATAATACATTGATACAACTCATTCGAAATGGGACAATGCAATTAATTGACTTGCTTTCTGATCTTGTGTGCGTCGGCAATAACGTGTCTGTCTGTATTTCGCAGTCGTTTTATTTGATGTGCCAAAGAGGGAGATGCAGGATGGGAAAGCATGAGAGATAAACACAATCTTTGAAGAAAAAAGGACTACCATCAAAGCCATAAACAATAGAGGTTTAGTTGGACACTTATATTATAAATCAAGCATTCTTCTTTTTTGTATGACAGCATCCAAAAAACAAATGTTTGGATTTATTCTGGCTTTGCAGGTACTCTATTTCCACCTGATCAAACCACGCTTTTCTCAGTAGCGTTTGGTCCTTACACACCTCCAGTACATTGCTGAGGTGTCAAAGCTGAATTGAGATGAGGTGTCAAAGCTGAATTGAGATGAGGTGGCGTTAAATTGAATCAAATGCAGCCAAAATGAATTTGCATCCTAAGAGCCTGTGTTTGCTCAATGTGTCAAAGGAGTTGTTTTGCAAAACTTTGTCACAAACACTCATTTTTGACCTTGTACACAAACTCTGTGTGTGTGTGTGTGTAACACAAAGCTGTTAAACAGTGTACACACACTCAGCTTTGTGCTCCCATGGCCCACTCACAGAGCTATGACAGTGCTAAGATCAAAGCACAGCAGCTGAATACAGCTTGGTTGCAGACCAGACCACTGTCCATGGTGCTGAACTCATTTCTCAGTGGTGCTGCTCAAGAGTCTCTCTCTCTCTCTCTCTCTCTCTCTCTCTCTCTCTCTCTCTCTCTCTCTCTCTCTCTCTCTCTCTCTCTCTCTCTCTCTCTCTCTCAGATAACCATTAAGGCTGTCAGTTGTGACCTCAGACACACAACCATTGGTGGTCCTCTGTGGCTTAGTTGGTACAGCATGGCGCTGGCAACACTTAGGTTGTGGGTTTGATTCCCGCTGGGACCATATATACTGAAAAATGTATGCACTCACTGCAATGTAAGTCGCTTTGGATAAAAGCGTCAGCTGAATGGCATATATTATATATTACCATTGCACAGCAGCAGAAGCAGGCTAGTTCCCTGGCAGTCCCTGGCTCAGGCCCAGGCAGCCAGACTGATGCCTGTCCTCCAGCTGTCTGTCCATTCTGTGCTCAATTAACGACACACACACCAAAATCATGCCGCTCGCGACCTCTTCCTTCCCACTGATGAAATCAGTGAAATTATGAAATTACTAATAAATACAGACACTGCCACACCTCACTTCCCTCGTCACAGAGGGTGGAGGTCGACAGAACAGAAAAGCCTTAATCAAGGGGACTTAGAATGGAGCCGCTGGTGACAAGTCTGCTGATTCACTCCCCTGGCCCTTCTTCTTGTTGAAAATAGAGGAGTGTTTCTGTTTCTCTCAGTGCAGCATGTGTGTATGTATGTGTGTGTGTGTGTGTGTGTGTGTGTAGGGGGTTGAGGATGCACCTGAAAAGAGTCAACACAGACTTGCCCTGACAAACTTGTCCACTCAGCCCTATTGCTCAGGTACATAATATGAGAGTTTATGCAAGTTCAATCAGAGAGACTGAACCCTTTACGTTACTTAGATCAGTCCCGTAACCATATGTTTTCAGTAAACACAAACAGGCCCACTGATCAGGCCTGCATCCATTACATCCATCCATCCTGGGCATTAGAATGAAAAGAGCGTTTTTGGCCCGTCTCCCTCACCCCCTCCTGCCCTCTCCTCCTTGCCTGCCCGGTCACCTTGGCACTGGGCTTGTTTTGGCTTCAGAGCATCGTTACACCCCTCCTCCTCTTGCCCCCCACACTTCCCCCACCCCTCCCACCACCCTATAGCCAGTTTACAGTTCAGCGATTTATGGCTGAATTTACACCTGGCACAAGAAGCTGTATTTATCCTATTCTACTTTACTTTACTTACAGTTTACTGGCTTTATGGTCTGTTTGGTGTTTGAGCAAAACAGGGAATGGTCAAAGATCAATGCTGATCACAGCTGATTTATTGTTTGATTTCAGTAATCCTAGAGACTTAATTTGATAAATTATCATCCTAAAGCCATGAGATAATCCTGGAATTAATACAAACATGCCATTTGGTTTGGTTCCATTTGAATTATTGTTTGACTTCCTGATGACCTCAAACAAACGTGACAGAATAACTAGGAGGAAAGCCTAATGAATAATCACCAGGGTAGCACTGAGAAAAGAATTATACATTTGTTGCAAAGGATGAAGCACTACCACAACAAACAGATGTGAAAATTATAATAATTATCCTTGTGGATATTTCTCTCCCTCTTTCACAAGGGGAAACTGAGGCCCAATTTAAATCAATTTCTAACCACACGGTGGGTTCATTAAACATGTTTACACTGTATTGGAGGTGTTAACCGTGTTTAAGCCAACATACCAACCAAGCAGTTACTCCTATGGACAGAGTCACCAGATATCGATGTGAAACCAATTACCACACCTACCCTTAAAACATTATAGCGTAAACATTCTGTATTTTCCCCCAGTGGGGGTTGCCTTGATCTGCAATCATTTTAATTGAGCTTAGTTATTAAACAGAGAGAAATGTCAGCTCTCTAAATAATAGGCCTATGCCCCCTGTGACGTACAGTATAAACACATACTTTCACTTCATATCAACTCTAGTTTAACCCATTTCCAAAGTAAAGATGATATTGAAATTCAATATATCACTTGAGCGACAAAAAAGAAGAAATATAAAATAAAATAAAAATTCCAGGAAAATGCCATGCTATTTTGTTTGTCATTATACCTCATTTTGCCCCCAATACCAAAACACCAAGCATTCCACAGAGACACAAACCATCATCACCACTGCCAGCAGCACAAACATTTACACACACACACACACACACATACACATGCACACACACACGCACACGCACACGCGCACACACACACACACACACACACACACACACACACACACACACACACACACACACACACACACACACACACACACACACACACACACACACACACACACACACACACGCCACCACCATCTGTCAGACTGTAAAGTCCTCCAGCTCTCTCTGTCTCTCTGTCCTGCCGAGACACATACTCACTAATGATTCCATAACTTCGTTACCACCTCGTTATGGTGCTTAGCGAGCTCCATCGTGGCGGTTATATCAGTCACTTTGTTAGCACACACGCAGAGTAGGGTCATCAGCTTGACAGGTCCACTGAGTCACAGCACCATGACAGACTAGTCAGGCCTGGGCTGGAGCAACTCTGCCTCATCACATCATCATGTATCTACCATTCCCTCTCTAACCATCCCTCTATACCTTGTTTACCAAGTTAAGAGACTCAAGCTTAAGCTCCAATTTATTTCGCTTTAATTCACTTTCTTTTAATGACAATGAGAGACTATGATATGCACCTCCAGAGCTTTGCCTCAGCCCTACTGTATCTGTTTTCATTGGCACATTGACTGATATGTTTACACAGTCAGGCATAAGGTTTTATGCCACCTGGGAAAAAATATCATAGGAAAACAGTTTGCCAAAAAAACTAATAAAACGAAAGCAGCCTGCTGGACTTGAACACAGACAGCAGAGAACTGGTGCCAAACTGGCAATGTGGTTTATTCTCTGAGAACTGGATGCAGAGGAGAGAGCATGGCCAACATGCCACTGTCTGGATAATTATGTATACATGCTTTTTAGGGGAAAACAAATTCTGATAGCGTATTGGAGGACTTCTGAAAGCAGAGAGGGAATGTCTGCCTGCTGCCAAGACCCCTGAGTGTAGCCCCAAACCCTGGATCTACTCACTGCTCATGTCAGCCTCACAGGGGAAGTCTAAGGGGACTCAACTCAGAGTGGATACATATTGTACTGTACAGACCTAACCAGAAAATGAACTGAACATGGGAAGAGGAGAGGACACAGTAACAGTAAAGTAACAGTTACAGAAGCCCAACCAAACCAGAAGTGCTTTCAGTACATGATCACATGACATGGTGAACAGGGTCAACTGGCTTTCAAACTACAGAACATCAATGACCAGGTCAGGTTTTGGGGTCACCAGGTGTCCCTGGACTAATCCCTGGAAAAGATTTTAGATTGTACACAATCTCATTATAATGATATTTTCTAAATGAACTTCTCCTATGTAATGTGTACTGGGTCTCAAATCTCTCAAAGTGGCTTTTTAAATGCGCAACCGTAAACTGCTGTAAGTACAAGCAGAGACTGCAAATGACTTCACAATGAATCATTTGCAAAGGTCTTGGCCAGAGAGCAGCTCAAATATTGCAGCCCCATATTATGTATCATCTCAGCGATGGCACAGGGACAGTGATGATAAATTATCACTGCATAATTTAGTGGTTTGGCGCATTAGCCACTGTTATGGGAAAAAACAAGATGGTTCAAGAATCTGTATCCAGCTCCAATGAGCAGCCAAAAGCAAATGACTCCTGGCATACTGTACATGCAGAAGACAACAGTAGGCGAGACTATCTGCACATCGCTCCAAAGGCATTCCTTCACACACACACACACACTCACACACTCACACACTCACACACTCACACACTCACACACTCACACATCCAAAGGCATTCCTTCACAGCAAACGGTTCATCTTATACAAAAGCATCCCTCTCTCTCCCCTCCATGTGTTTCTTCGCCACTGTCCCTCTTTGTCTTTTCTTTCTCTCACTCTCTCCTTCTCCCATTCACTGGCCCTTGTGCCTGATTTAGCCAGTGCCGTCGGCATGTAGCGACTGGCGGTGGTATAGAGGGCCATGTAAATGTCACCGTCTCAGAAGCCGTGGTCTGCCGAGCGTGAAATTAAATCTGGCAGAGTTTTAGGGCCCTGCCTCGAATCGCATGGCCGTTCCTTCGCGCACAGGGCCCTACATAAATCTCTGGCGCATATGTTATGACTACATCAGGGGCCACACTTCCCTTTTTACTCCTTTATTTACGAGCGGCGAGAGGAAGTGATCAGTCCATGCGGGAAACAGAGTAACACAGAGGCGTAACATCCTCTCTCAGGCAACGTGCGCTGTTTTGCTGAATTTGTAAAACGGTTGTTAGATTAATATGTTCATAAAGTATGAAGCCTTTATGTTGAATCATGTTAAGGGATTGTGCCTACAGGTACCCGACACTTGTGCTCCCAACAGTACCATAGAATCAGGGCCAAATCTTTATGTGAGTGTTACTCAAGAAGTGATGGCTGGGTAATCTATGGTACAGTTATAAACTACAGTGAGTAAAATCATATGATGTTAACAAACCCAATGGACCATGCAGCCAAGTGAAGAAGACGTGCAAGTACACATGTATGTATAATAAACATGTATACAAAATGTTAATACACACATACATATACACACACACACACACACAAACACACACACCACACACACACAAACACATGTGACAAAATTGCTCACTGACAGCCCATGGTCGCCCACACACACATAAACATCCATCAATCAAGCTGATACGTGTTCCTTAAATGATTAATGGCTGACGTTCACGGCAGTGAGAGAGAGGAGCACTGCACACTGGCACCGGAGGACGATGAGTAGTTCACCATTCCACTGCAGCTGGGTTCCCAGTAGGACTTCTTCTGCTGTGAAGATTGGCAGTACGCTTGGGGGGATTTCTCAATTAAGTCAAGATGAGGGGGAGGAAAACATGAAGGAGCTCTTCGGGCTGCCTTGCGACCGCCATTTTGGATCAACCACAGTGCTCGTCAACGCCCTTCAATCAACCAACAAATGTCACTTTGGAAATGTTCACGCTGAATCAAAGCCCAACACTTGTTTGAGAGTGGAATAGAGAACCTTTGGGAGGAACCAGATTCAGCACTGGATAAGGCTGATATTGGCGTCTTGACAACTTCTCCATCTATTCTCATACTTTTGGATGAGTTTAGTAAGGGCTGTAATGTAGTACCCTATTAACCATTGACTATTCTAAAGTGATGAGATCATTTAAAAGCTCCTTCTCTCAAGGATCAGCCCCTAAAAGATACATTCTTCCCCATCAGTTACATTCACTTGCGTAGTGGGCAATTAAAGCAAGACGTTCAGTCTCTGACGGAGACGTGCTTAAGGATGTTTACAAATAGCCTGCTCCATTCCATTTATAGCTGTACCTCCACAGCTTATCTTGTGTAATGGGCTCTTAAATAAATCTCCCTGCTTAAAATAGGTAAGGACTGCCCTCACACAAGCTCTCCCACTTGGTCAGTGGCATGTGCCACTCATAACCGTATGGGAAACCCGTGGAACATACAGCTCAAGCCAGCTCAGGATGCCCAAGAACAGAGAACACAAGTCACACAAATGTAGGCCCAAGCTCACTATGGCATTTGACACAAACATTCAAGTAAAAGATCAGAATCAGAGTGTATTCTTTAAACACTACCCACCTAGTTGTAAGTCTGTTTTGAGATACTTTGTACACATATAGAAATAGACACATGCTGCATTTTACAGTATACCTTAGGCCAAATATGGTAAATGGTGTCAGCTCTAATAACAAAATCAGCACCAAATGAAACATTATCCTCGCGTACAGACTTTAAATAGGCTGACAATGTCCTCTCACCTCAAGCGAAACCCTCCATTAAAAGCAGACTATGACTCTGCTCATACGTTGCTACTGCGTGACAGGGCCTTGCGAGGCGACTCAGCTAGGAGTTTGTGCTGCAGGGATCTTCATCATTCCCCTGACTCATCGTCATCCTCTCGCTCCTCCTGTCACAAGCACTGAGGGGGCCCAGCTGCTGACAGGGCACTGCAGATGTTGTTGTCTGGAGGGAACCGGGCCCGCTCTCCTCCAAACCCACCCCTCTGTCTTATAGGCCACCTCTCCTCCAAGCACCCGTCTGTTAGAAACGGGACTGCCCTAAACTGGCAGTCGGCTTATGGCATAGTGCTGCAAGGTCTCTCTATCAGCTCTAGTGAAAAAATAAGAATAAATAATAGCATGTAGCAAGTTACCGATGTGAGCTGTAGGCTATGTGGATTTAACACTGTCCCTTTCTTTGAACATGTATCAAAATGAGCTATGTGGCTAGGGGGATGGTACTAGTACAGAACTAACAGAAGTACACAGGCTAGGCCATGGATTATGGAGGGCTTAGTTACGATTCAAACTTGATAATAAGCATTGGGTAAGTATGGGCAGAACGCTCAGATGACAGTACAGTAGATCATCGCACTTCAAAATAGGCTTATGAATGCCGAAAATTACTCACAAATGACATCCAAAATGGAGGTTCAAACTTCTAAAATTGCGATACAATGGAAGGACGTCTCTCTCTTGCATTCAGATTGGATGAGAAATGCCCTTATCAATTCTAACAGACTGTGAAAATCTCAGAGTAATTTGCCGTCTCTAGCTGTGACCTCTTTGCAGGGGGAGGTTAAACAAAGTGACAGGCGATAGCAGCCCTTTCCTATCCCGCCCATCATCATCATCATCATCATCATCATCATCGAGGAAGGTCTGTGTGAAGCACCACAACAATCTCTTCCCACCCGGTGAAATCGTCTGGACACTCAGGAGAAAGATCTACCAACACAAAGAGACACCTCTCTAAATTGAGGTGATGGTTACACAATGCTCTGTCTACCTCTCTGGTACCTCACTGGTGAACCAGTGAGTTTGAAATCCTCAACCTGTTGCAGTCTAGCCAAAACCACTCCAGCCTTTTTTTCCCTTTATCTTATCTTCCCTTCCCAGATAGGTCACAGCAGCCCTGGGATCGTCCACAGAGGGCAGAGGAAGCTGGCCTAGCCCTCTCATCAGGGAGAGGCTGCCCTCACCATGGGTAGTGGACAAGTCAACAAGGCTTTCTAATACTCAGCCTGAATGCTGATGAGAATCTCTGCTGTCCGACATGTATGCTTTGCAACACACACTAAGCTCTATTGTATTTTACAAAACCCTAACAGCATAGTATCAGCCACTGGCCACACAGACCTCATCATTCCACATTTTGCGTACAGCCTCCTTAAAAAGCCCCTTGGTTTCAAATACTCACAATTCCACCACTGTATATTCATATCCTGTAGATATGAACATATTGTCATCATGGGTATCATTGGGACATAATTGCTTCCTAATGGGTATGCGCATATGTGATGTGTATGTAGGGCCACTGAATATTGATAATATATTATAATAATATATATATAATAATATATTATATAAAATAATATCTGAAAAAAAAATTAAAAGACAAAGTGCCCACAAAAACACACTGAATCTCAAGCCTCACTGCAATGATGGCTCTGGGTAGCTTTCTTACCTGAAAAAGAGTATTAAATCATAAGCGAGGAGGAGAGTGTGAATCATTTATGAAGAACTACATTAACAGCATGACGAGGAAGCGCCGTTTGAGTGCCAATGAAATCTGATTAGCCTCTTTTTTTTTGCGAGAGACGTGAAAGAGAGTCAGTGGCAATAAAATGAAAATTATACTTTTGTTAATGCTTTCCTTAAACTGCTCCAGGCTGCCGATCCATATAACATAATAGAATCCCAACATTATGAAGGGATATAAAGACTCATCAAACTTTTGTTCTTAACCCTCATTAAATCAAAGACAAGGGCCTACTTGCTCAGTGGTGTGACTGCTGAATTAGCAATGAGCCACATAAACATAGGCTGTATGTCTGCACACACAGTAACCAGATCATTGGCTGATCAGTCTGCCAGTGGATGAGTAAAAAAGTAGATTGCCGAGGGCCAAGAGAGATGACAGGAAGGCACAGGACAACAGCTTCTCAAGTGAAAGCAGGTGTTTTATTTACAGAGTGGATGTGTAAGGCAGTCGACTTGGTCAGAGTATTCAGAGTAGGCAGAATATTTGTCTATGAGCATACAGTATGTACAGCGTCGACTGAGGGGCAGTGATTTAACTGTAACCTACTGTACTGTATATTAACAGGTCTGAGACAGATCATTGTATACCCTACATTCTGCCACAGGTGACGACAGTACACTTCAGAGGAGGTGGGCTGATACAGAAAGTGTGTATTCTCTGATGTGCAGTGTTCTTTCTGCCTACACCAAAAATACTGTAAAACAAGCCATAAAACAAGCCATAATACAACACATGGCTGGGAGCTTTATCTTCCCTCTGTGGGATCTCACCATCAGCCTTACCTTGATTGAATGTTGTTTTACATTCTACACCCTCTATAATATTGCACATTCATTCAGTAAATAGGTTTCAGAGAGGGACATGAGTGAGAGAGAGAGAGAGAGAGAGAGAGAGCGCAGTTTAAAGACAGGCCTTCTCCAAGTGTCTGGCCACAGCCAAAGGCCTCCCTGACGGAATATGTTACCAAACAATTGCAGTGGCCTTTCCCAGTCGGAGCATGTTCCAATAGCTGGAAGGCAAACAAACATGCCTTTATTCTCTGTCTTTCTTCCTCTCCCTCTCCCTCCAGAATAGACATTGTCTCCTGGCAAGGCAAAGATACAGTGTGTCTTTATATCAACAAATTAGTGGCCTGATGTGGGTGAAAAAGCCAACAAAGCCGTCTCTCAGATAATTGCGTTTCAACGGAGCATGCTTTGACATTAATGGTACCGCACATAAAAATAGAGGCATTGTTGGCCGTTGTCATAGAACCTCTGTGAAGCTAAAGCCCAACATTGTAGCCATTAGCTTCCCCCGACATAATTGAAGACAAGCAGAGAAAACCCCCCACCATGACTCTGTTCCAGTTCACTTGACATAGTAGCATTGCAGCTGTGCTAATGAATGTGATTATACCACTATGTCATGGCCTCCCTATGGACTGGAGAGCCTTATCAGCCCGGGGCACATCAGCCCTGTAGGCTAAAGGAACAACACAGGAGCACAGACTCCATTCACTGTCTGTGAGCACTGAGGGGAAGCAGCAACAGTAAACAAGCTCTTCACAGTGACATTCAATAACACTGTGATTTAAAGCCCCAGCTCATGCTGGATTCACAACTGCAGAATACAGTAATACCTTCAGTATTACTGTGGCTCTGATGGCTGAATATGGGTTGCTTTAGATAAATGTCTCTGTGTTTTATACATTGTGTTCAGAAAAGGAAGACTACTGCCGAGGGAGCTGAAGTAAACAGATTTGTCTCGTCTAAATCTCGGCAGAGAGTGATTATTAACCTTACAGAGTGTTAATACGATTATATAGGAGAGACAATATGCTGGGGTATGGGGAGAGTCACTCGCACAGGCAGCGGTTTACACTCCAATGAAAGGCTGCTGTCTTTTGTGAACACAGGGTTTTTGTTACAGTCACTAAAGTTCAACTCTCTATTCCGGCGTTCTGAACAAAAGACACCCGGTTCTCCAATAGCCTCCCTGGGGTAACACATACAGCACGTTCTTCTCTCCAAAATATCCCCAAGAGAGAATGGTAGGGAAATTAAACCAGTATCCCGACGGCTCCCAGTCCGCCAATCCAAATGGCTAAGTGCGCCAGAAGGACCGCGGAGCTTCGATAACAGGAAGAGCGCAGGAGTGCTTGAAGTGGCCCCTCAAGCGAAATTGGCAGGCTTATAGAAGCGCGAAAGAGAAGACACTAAAACAGAGGGGGTTCTGTCTTCACAATGTAATGCTCAAAAGCAACAAGACACATTGGGACTTGGTGGCCCCGATCACATATCCAGGTCTGCATGATTAAAAAAAACTGTATCCAAAAGAAAAAAGCTAATATCTACTGTACATCAGAGCACTATACAACTGACCTTTGACCTCCTCTAATCAACGCTGGGAGTGACAAGTCATGAGTAAAATGATGAGTTACACCATCACTCTGTATCACCAAACCCCTCTGGCCACATTCTTCATCTTTAATACTCTAATTTTATGGGAAGATAGTCCCTTCAGGGTCAATAAGGCAACATTTCAGAAAAGAATGTATGGCCTTATTTAGTGCTTTAGATATATTTACCATACACAGAGTTGCACAAATAAGGGACCATTTATAATTGAAGTCTTCCCTGGCTTGGGAAATTAGCAAAAACCCAAAACAAATTAAACTTGGAGGCTCAGGGATCGCACATTTAAACCCAAACAACACGGTCTATGATATTATACAGCAAAGCAGCAAGACCCACTGGGCATGCCAGCCTCATCACAACGACAGAAATGGGGCACGAGCGAGAGAGAGAGAGAGAGAGCAACTGCAGAAGAGAGCAGCTGTGTAAAATACTAAGATTTGTAGTGATTTAAAATCTTTATCTCCCTCCAAAGCATTCACCTGTTACCATCTGGAATATGAGCAGCCCTGCAATAACTACTCTGTTTAGATGTTTCATTAGCATAGCAACATTCTCAGATCCACTTGAGTGATACAACACTGTTAACCTTACCCAACCAGGGTGGCCAGAGGCACCTACTGTACCATCAGTCACCTTTTAAACAGGATAAGGACCAGGGGGCTCAAAACCAACTTCATGATCATGGTATACAGCAGGGGCAGGTTAGCTAGCTAGAGAGGGATGGATCCTGAATCCAGAATCCAGCAGGTCTGACACTGATCTGCAGATGTGTAACCTACAGGGAGAGGCTCTTTGTAATGGTCACCATGTAAAGGTGCATTACTGAGACTCATTTGCACATCCAAAATTGTGCTCTTGTCCTCTGCTCCTTTCGCCGGATGGTATGCTCTGCCAGTCCGGCGCTTACTTTCACTAGCATTTCATGACGTTTCTGCAATCGCTAATCAATAAACTTGCTATGTGTCATAGATTTGCCTCCAGAATTCAATGCCATTCCTCGAGGAAGCTACAGTATATGCTCTATTTAGGTCCGTATGTTGTATATGTAATTTGGGTCGATTTCCAGGTGTAAACGACTTAATGCACCTTTAATGGTTTTCAAAGGCTTCTACACCTGCAATCAACTGCTCTATCATGATATAATTGCAAATGATGAACCATAAAACCCTGCATTGATTTACAGACAAACTGTTATCTAAACACCTAGGGATGGCAATGGGGACCAATGCAGCGAAACAGCTGATACAATACACAGCAAGACAAATGAAACTAATGAGGAGCAAGCAGAAGGTGGGGTGAGGAGAGGTTCAAACACAGAGTCTATCATTAACTGATAAGCCCAGACAAGGCGAGAGTGGGTAATTGCTGCTGCCCCATCCATGCAATCCCATGATGCCACTGTAGACAACACGCAGTGATGAGATGAAGAATGTTCTGAAGGGGAGGAGAGGGGGAAGGAGGGAGGAGGGGGGTAGCTTGTGCCTTGCTTCTTTAACTGGAAAACATTCACCTTCCAAAGATTGGATTAAAGAGAAGGCACAGGCAGAGGAGGAATCTATAGATTGTGGGGAATTGTGTGCAGCTCTTGGAGATAAGAGACGCTGCCTGTAGAAAAGCCAGCATTCTGCTCTGCTTAAAGGGGGGAGAGAGGAGTGCAGGAGAGAAAACATGAAATATGCTACTTGTTCTTTTCTGTGCCTAATTAACTCAAACCATGTGAAACCATATGAGCTCTAGCTGCTGTGTCACTCACCTCTGTCTGTATGAGTGCATCATTTAATTTCGGTATATTCGTCTTTTTGCTCCCTGACCTTCGAGCCTAGATCTTATCCACCCTTTGTTTCATATTTTCTCTTCATTGTCTTAAGGATAATTCCTTCTCCCAAGTTCAGTGCCCCCACTTACTGCACAACTAAGAGGGTGTCATTGTGTTCTGATACCGTTTTATTCACTAAAGGCTTATTTGCCCCTACAGTCCTATTCTCCCAGTAGGAAGTTCACTATTAATATTAATATTTCATTTACTAACAAGATTTTATTGATACAGTGGGTTCACAGTGCTTGTAGGATATTTCTTGTAGTGCTTGTAGGATATGCTCGCTTACAGTATTGGCAAATGTTTCAATGACTACTGGAACAGAAAATGCCACACTAAGCTCATTGATGCTACAGCAACCACTGCCATAATAAAAAAAAACAAATTAAGACAATATTTAATGAAAACGCACACATTCAAAGCCAATAAGAAATGTCTGCAAAAAAGAAGAAAAAAATAATCTATTGCACCAAGACTGCTTGACTCCTGAACCCTTATAGAGCATTTATCGACTACTTGACCAACGCAGAGGCTTATCTAATATCGAAGTAACCACTATCCATCAGTCGAATGACTGGCCTATATGACCGCCACTTGCTAGATGATGGAAATAGCGACAAAACGCTCACTGGCGGTATAGTGGCAACAAATCTTTGGCATATAATTTGGCCACCCATCAATTTCAGATGTAGACACAGTGAAGCCGTTTTGTGCTCGTGAGTAGCCTTTTCAATATTTGTGTCCCTGCAAGTCTCCACGTTCCTTCCAAACAAACATGTTGAATGTGTTCCTCGCTATAATGCATTCCATTGCTGGACTCCGAGGTTAATTGTGTTTCTATTCACTGTCGATCGTCCCGTAAAACGAAGCGCCTCGTGCGTCAGCGACGCCGAAATGACTCAATTGCAATATTGTATTTTCACTACAAACAGTGCAAACTGAATGATTGTAGTTTTATGGCGAGGCGTGAGGGGAATGTTGCAATGACAACGATTGACACTAACTTACAGTAGGCTACACATGAATTATGAACTTTGAAAAGCAAACCAAGTGTATCTCTGTGTTTTCTTCTCTCTTCTCGTATAGTGTGTAGTGTATAATAAAATTATGAAGATGGCATAATTGAAACACAACATAAAATAAACTGTACAAAACTTAAATGATGGCAGGGGAAATACATACATTGCATTGGACCATTAATTCAACCAGCCTATTCATATGATTAGAATGAAAGAAAACAATCTTGACAAATTTGAGCATTTACCTTATGTTAGTCAGCACAGTAGATTGACCGCAAGCAATAATCCTTTTATATTTTACCGCCTGAATCTTCGGTGCATTAACACACGACTAGAGACAGGAGGTCCTCTGGTAGTCAAGTCCCAATCTGTACTGTCTTCCAGTATCTGACCGTCTGTGCGCTGCAGAAACGTCATAGCATGAAACTGCGCTTGGTCTGGTATGACCACGGCTTGCGTTAAAACCCGAAATGGAGTTACACGCTTTGGGACTGGACAGCTACAGTACTGCCTCTTTTTGACTGGACGCTTGATTTCCCCAGGGTAATCATAGCTATAAACAAAAACTACTATCTCAAACTATGTAATAATATGCCTAACTGTATGTATAAACATATATCAATGCTGAAACCTTCCTATGTGAATCAATATAGGAATAGCTACTGTTTCATGTTCTGCATGTGTCCATGAGAGACTAAATGCACTTACACAGCAGATTTAACTGAATTCGGTCTGATGGAATCAACGGTCAATGTGCATGGGGAAGTGTATATACAACCCCTATCTAAGCTGTTAACAACATGAGAGGAAATGCTTCCTAATGAACATCCATCATTTAATATTTTATCTGATCTAAATCTGTAAATTTTGTATGCTTTGTTGATATGCTTATGGCTGGTAGAATCATTTAACACACTGCATCTTCATAGCGTGCAAGTCTCGAGTGCTTCTACCCTTTGATGTAATGTATGGACTGCATGCACCGGGAAAACCGCAGGTGCCCCTGCTGTAGAATAATGGGTAGCGACAACCAAACCGGTAGAGGAGACAACACACTACCTCATTAACCATCATCAGGGTTTCATCATTAAATCTAAGAAGACACACCTGTCAAAGGGAAGACATGGATATAAAATCTTCTCTGTGCAGAGGTTACTCAGGCACAAGGAAGTACGCATCATTTCTAAATATCTCTCACCCACTGAATTGAAAGTACAAAACACACACACGCACACACACACACACACACACACACACACACTGGCACACACTTTGTGGTCATTATTATCAGGGGGTGCTGATGTACGTATGACACTGGGGTGCTCCTCTGGGATAGAGACAGGTCCAGTAGAGCAAGGCTTCTGTGCTTTCTAGATGGATTCAATAACAAGACTGCACACTTCAATGGCAGAGCCCTGGGCAACAGCAGCAGCAAAGGGCAGTAGAGGAGGAATGCTGTACTTAAAGTTGATATGGTTTCACTGTTCATCCATTTATTTAAGGCTATGCCTTGGGTTAAATGTGAAACTTGACATAATTAGACTTTTACCATTTCAACATGTCCTTCAGTTAGAGAAATCAATGTATTTTTGTATGTAATTCTTAAGGACATTTGAACTGAAGAACAACAAACACCTAATCAACCAAACCAGAGTCCAGTATCACCATAGTGAACAAATGAATCAGCAACCATGAATATCACATTGAGGGTGGTCAGTCGATTCAGACCCTGGAAGTGTGTGTCACTGCAATCAACATTCTCACAAATGATAGAACACACAACCTGCAGGCCTTCACCACATCTCAGGACTAAACACCAGTTTTGTACTGAGATGGATTTGTAATATTACATTCAAGATTGATTACTGGTGATGTCCCTAGTATTGCATAATGTATGAACTGTGATGGAATGTATCAGTGAAGGAGAATAAACCACACTTCCACTACTGGTAGGCTGCGCTCTATTTTTGTGAATAATGGTCTAGAGGGTATCTCACAGGGGTGAGTGATTATTCCTAAGGGGAAACTAAATTGTAGCTCGAGTCCAGGGGTGAATTGTAGTAAATCTTCTTGAGAATCCCCTTGAGATCACCACAGGTCAAAGCTGTGATAATGCTGGCTTTTTCACTTTTTTAAACACTTCCAATCTTCACACGGACAGACAGGGGGTCTGAATGTCTTTAACCCCTGTGTTTTGAAAAGCGGAATCATACACTGCAGCGTATGAACAAGTCAACCGATGAAACGTTGCTTTGGGCGCCCTTCGGGTGACTGTCATTTCATCTGCGTCACAGAGAAGTGCATCTGACGACCATGCAAACAAACACAGCAAAGTGCATCGCAGCTCAGCTGGCTTCTTCAGTCACAGTTGGTCATAATGAGGCCGGGGCAGAAGAGGATGGGCCACAGTGCTGACAGCATAATGGAACATCACTGGGCTACGGGACAGTTTGGTCAGTTTTTGGGCAAAGCCACTGAAAACAAATCCAGATCCAAATCTATTAAAATTGGCCTGGGTGATCAAATACTGTAGTAACATAGTTTGGAAGTACAGTACCAGGTATTATCTGAATGTTGATTGCATACTGTATGGAGAATATTGCCCAAGCACTGGGGGAGGAGTATCTGGAGTGAGGCAGTGGAGATCCTCTCCTTGGTTTACTCCTCTCCCTCTCAGCATGCAGAAGCATGCTATCAATAATTCAGTGTAAGTGATGGCTGTAAACATATGAAAGCTGGTACCACAGGCAGCACACAATCAATAGGTTAGACTAAACATACAACAATTATAACAGAATATCATAAAGCCAAAATGATTGGCTATAAAGGAATTTAACATAACCAATGCTGATCAATACAGTGCCTTCGGAAAGTATTCAGACCCCTTCACTTTTTCCACATTTTGTTGTATTATAGACTCAATTTAAAATGGATTAAATTAAAAGAATTTGCCATCAATCAACAAACAGGTTTTTAGAAATTTCAGTACATTTATTAAAATTGAAATACAGAAATACCTCATGTACATAAGTATTCAGACCCTTTGCTATGACACTCTTAAAATTAGCTAAAATGCAAAAATGTCATCAACAAATCACTCAATAAGGTGAATTGAGTCCATCTTAATGCAAGGATAATAGTTAATGTAATTTTGGAATTAATATCTTTGTTTTTATAGGGTCTCTGATTTGCATAGGAATCAATTACACACTGTGTAGATCAGGTTGTCATTACAAACTGAGCAAATGGAGAGGAACAAAACTGCTCAGGAATACGACCCTGAGGCCTGGGGAGACTTACAAAAATCTACAAAGTTGAATGGTGGAGAGGAAAAAGCACAGTCGATGGGACTCTCAGTCACTCTACAAAATTGGTCTATAACCAAGTGGCCAAAAAGAATCCCTTAATGGAAAACAATCTATCTCATATCCATAATTGTGTTTGCACAAATGAATTCAAGCAAAGAAAGTGGCTGGAAATGTGTTTATTTGGTTTTACTACAAAGCAAGTTTGGTGCAAATCCAGCACATGCAATGCAGTTACTGCACCATCTCTCGTGTGAAGAATAGTGATAGCTGCATCAAATTATGTTTGTCCCTGGCAGGGACTGGGGAGTTTGTCAGGATCAAGAGAAAATTATGACATTTTTTTGGTAGTGACATCCTAATCTACACAGTGTGTAATTGATTCTTATGCAAATCAGAGACCCTATAAAAACAAAGATATTAATTCCAAAATTACATTAACTATTATTCTTCCATTAAGATGGACTCAATTGGTGATGACATTTTTGCATTTTAACTAATTTTAAGAGTGAGGCAAAGGGTCTGAATACTTATATGCAGCAGCTGCACTACTCGGTCACGGCTTTTCACTGTCCTGGAGCCCCGCTGGTGGAACGAGCTTCCCACTGTCATGACTGTAGAGTCACTACCAATCTTCTACCATAGATTGAAGACCATCTCTTCAGGCTACATCTTAATAGTCCCCCCTAAAGACCTCTTCACCCCCACTACCCCCCTGTACAAGTTTCTCTCCTGTTAAAAAAAAATCCTTCTTCTAGCATTGTGACTGCCTATGGCCCCTGGTCTGAGCATTGATTACTTTATCTTATGATGACTGATGGATAGATGATTCACTTACTTCAACAAATATATTTGTTGTAAGTCACTTTGGATAAAGGTGTATGCTAAATGCCATAAATGTAAATGTAAATGTACTTATGTACATGAGGTATTTCTGTATTTCAATTTTAATAAATGTACAGACATTTCTAAAAACCTGTTTTCGCTTTGTCATTCTGGGGTATTGTGTGTGGATTGATGGCAAATTATTTTAATTTAATCCATTTTAAATTGAGTCTATAACACAACAAAATGTGGAAAAAGTGAAGGGGTCTGAATACTTTCCGAAGGCACTGTATCTACAAAGACAAAGTCCTGATGATACGAAACCCATTGGTCTTCAGATGCAAAATAAGTGCAAGCTTTATCAATTAATCAATCATTGTATAATCAATCTATAGTATCTATCTATTGTCTATATCAATGAAGTATACATATGGATGTCAAAGTGTTAAACAGCAACTCAAGCCTAAAACAATCATTATGGAAAATGCCCTTGCAATGAAAAGGCGTGCCCCCTAATAGAAGTAATCTGACATGGTCGATTTTGTCACAATTAAGAACGACAGGTAGCATGCAAGCTGCTAATGAGTCTTAGAAGTCCAATCTGATAATCATGTCCTTTCTCCATTCTCCACAGAGGCCCAGTTCAACCCCCTTCATTAAAAGTGGTAAATGATGTGACTGACGACAGAAGGGACGACAGGTGGGACCTCTGTCTGTCTGGTAAAGGTGAGACCAAGCCTGTCTCATTCCAAATTCTGCTGTTAATAACTCATGTTACTGGGTACAATTTCATGCTGGTGTTTTCAGTCATTGTTCAATTTTAGTTGAGGTTTTGGGTTGGTATTGATAGTTATTCTGTACCTTTTACTTAGCTGAGTTTCTGGATCAGTACAAGATGTTGAACTCTTTGCTTGTGATGTTGAACTCTGCTTTGTCAAGAGAGCACTCTCTTCAGTATTTTCATTGCTTCTTATGTTACCCATGCCTGCTAAAGTTCACTAACTGCCTCAATGCTATCAATGCTGTTGAAACAGCCCATTTCTGTGAATTCATCTCACTGAATTTTACTTTTGAGCCTGTCTGTGATGTTTAGCAGAAGTCCCTCTGGGTAATATGAATACCTTGACTACTGACACATCTGCATTTTATATTCTATACTCATTGCTCATTATAAACAGTCTGTATTCTTATGTAAAACACAAACTGCTCAACTTAATTTCTATTTAATTATGAAGCAATTACCAATGTGCTATGTTGCCGAAGTAAATACGGAGTAAATTACTAGAAAGGTTTAGGGGCAACTTAAAGTAAAGTGTGACACACTATTGTACTACCTGATAGACAGGTGAATAGACTAGCTGATATAGCATTTAGAGAAATAAACATACAGTACACATGCAATGTCATCAAAACACTAGAAATACTCCACTCTAAGAATAGCACTGGCAGTGAGGCTGAATAATTTAGGCACAGGGGGTGGAATACACAATGTTTTTTTTCTCCATGTGGCTTTAAAAAAACCCAGGCCTTTAGATGAACAGCGTACAACACTCAGTGAACTCTGTCTGTGTCTGTGTCTGTGTCTGTGTGTGTGTGTGTGTGTGTGTGTGTGTGTGTGTGTGTGTGTGTGTGTGTGTGTGTGTGTGTGTGTGTGTGTGTGTGTGTGTGTGAGAGAGAGAAGCATATTAACTAATCACACTGTTGCACCAAGGTCGAGATTCTTTTAACACTTTGCTGTATATTGAAATGGATGACTGATGAGAGACAATGTCTTAGTAATTCCTGACAAAAGTCTCTGTGCCTCGGAACTGAGGGCTAGGATGTGACATTTCATTTAATGAACAGAACTGATAAATTAAACTTGATTTTACCATTTTACACAGCACTATATTTGTCCTGCCCTTCCTCCTCCTCAATCCCTCTTCTCCTCCATGGGTCTTGTGCTTTTCACACGTCCCTAAACTTCATGGAAATAATTCATACTGAAGTATGAAATATTGAAGAGCACAAGTGAGGCAGTTATAGAGGTCAGCCACAAGGGTGACAGATGAGTGAGATGGAAAAGGTTTAGGATTAGGGAGATAGTTATCATCTGAAATCCAATCTAAAGTTAGAGGCCATATCTGCCAACATATCACTTTAGTTTAATGAGATGGTTAACGTTCAAAGAGCTGAGATCTCGAGCCAGAGGTAGAGTACTGCGTTTTATTTTATATTCTCACAACTGCTATAAAAAAAAGAAAAGACCCCAAAAAACGGTAGTAAATCAGTTGTCTTTTTATTTGCCATAGTTTCTATACTGTACAAGAATTTTGTATAAAGTTAGCCTCTGAGTTGTATAGTTTTGCCTGAGAAAAGAGTTGTCGATGGCAGAGTGCATTACTATGAGGTGTTTTGTCATTGATTCCTTTACTGTTGGAATTCTGTCTGCATAGTGGTTTCTGATAGAGAGAAACAGTAGCAGGTTCCTTGGTGTTTCATTCAGTGACAGGTATAGGATGCCAAGCGCTCCGGACCAGTGACTACATTATCCGTCTCACAGATCTCTCTCTCTCTCTTTACCATGTCCCACCTGAAGTGACAAGTGCTAGAGAGGGACCAAAGACTTTGACCTTGCGAGTCTGAGAGTCTGCTACTGCCACATCCATCATCTCCTTCGACATACTGTATAGGAAGCTTGAATAGTTCAATGCCATTCTAAGAATTGGAACCTCCAAGGTTTGATAAGTCTACAATACCTCACAAGATGAATGTACCTTTTTAATGTGACACCATCTACTGTACACTCTGTGATGTTTAAAAAAAAAAAAAACATCCCATATTTTCATCAGTCATTTACAGCTCTTTAGCTCCATGAAATCTAAAGATTGTTCACCTTTTTGCCTTGTCAGTTGAGGTGTCAGGCAATCTAAGACAAACATCACGTGTGAAACAAACTTCATACAAATTTCTCTACATTCTCCACAAAGCCATAGTATACTGTATACTGCTGCAGGGTGAATAACATCAACACTAGTACAGTACATACAATCAGAGAGGGGCTCATAGAGTGAAGGAGAGACCAGTGTAGAGAGACATAATGTTGCCAGTGTTCACACTGTAGAGAGATGATTTGGCCTGAGGGGGGTCAGCGTCAGCTGGAACTAGTGCTCAAGTGTGTGTGTGTGTTTGTGTGTGAGAGAGAGTGTGTTTTGCGCATTTGTTTTTGTTTGTGTGTATTTGTGTCTGTGTGCGTGTGCGTGTGTCTGTGTGTCTGTGTGTCTGTGTGCTTGGCATATAAATTCCCTTTGTTTTGAGGTTTCAAGGGAACTATGACCATATGGATACTCTCCATGTGGCTTTTGTTTACAAAACACATGGGACTACAAGTGGAATGCAGAGTTTCTATCTCCCTACTGTACCTCACCACAGACTCCATCCACTACGACAGACGATCATACTGTACCTACCTGGTAGAGGCACCTGTTGAAAAGGCAGTCATGAGCAATTCTAGTTCCTGTCTGTTAACACAGGTGAGTGCATCACTAATTCACAGCAGCTGGAAAAGCTGTTATAAGCATTCTGATGGGACCAACACACTCTATTTGTGCAATGAGATAATCATCCAGAGAGGTAGCTGTTTGGGCTGTGTGAGAGAGCAAACGCCTCATACACATTTGTGGCTGACTAGCCCTGCTCAACTTTCTGTTAGGCATATTTGAGAGAGGGTGTGGCTTGGATGCTCCCCACCTACTAAAAACATTTAAGTAGATATCCATCTTGTAATGTCAGTTGCAGTAGCCTACATGCATTGTGGCCATGGTCAATGCATTAGCCACATTGATCTGAATGATAGAGTTGATCTCACACTTTTCATTGTTCTTTAACAACTGTACAGTAGTGAAGGTACATTTACATTAAGTTGCAGTGATATTTTTCCTATTTAAGTTTCACATGGTGATGGTTAGCCTCCCTCAGCAACACAGCAGTACAGCTGACAGCATGAAATTAATATTATTATTTTATTAATATTATTTCCTAAGAGACTAAAGTGGTTTAATGTCTGAAAATGTATCTCATATGATGGCTTGCCTCTGGCATACGAAAGGTAACTAGAATTGGGATGGGATAAAGTTACATTACAGCTGAAGTTGTTACAACCCTCAAGTCTGGTCTAATCTTAAAAGCTTGGCTCATTGGTTCATTTTCAGTAACCATAACATTAAATTGCCTCATGATGCCCTAACAGGAGGTTCAAAGTTTCCAGGAAAATACAGTATCATCCTTTTAGTCTCACCGCTGTTGTCCTTTCTCATCAATATTTGTAGTCTAGTCTGCCAAGCTTGTGTGATTGGTCACGGTGACTTAATTGTGACATTGAGGCTATGTTGATTTCAGTGGGGAACAACATTTCTGACACAGATTTAGCGTGAAAGTCACACCCCGTGTGCAGTGAGAGATGGAGAGTAAACAGTCTGAAAACACAGAGCTTGTTAGTCACGGCCCTTAATTATTAAACAGGGCATGAAATAGTCGAACAGGACACTGAGTTTCTCTGTCCCAATGGTCTACTCTATATGTTGAGGTCAACAAGGAAACACTACACGTTACTGTATCATTACACATAGAATACTGCACCAAACATGTCACTAGACTTGCACTAGATGATTTATAGCCAAACCAGGAGTTATTTGTGTGTTGGTCTCTGACTCCAGGTTCTGGTGTGTGGACGTCAGACAGAGAACATTGTGGTTAATCATCACTGTAGCCATGGAAACATTAGTCAGGCCCAGATGAAATCTATGGCTGTGTTCCAAAATGCGTTATTGCGCTCTATCCAGAGCGTATACCAAGTACGGATATGCGCAGTCATGTGATCAACTGTCGTTCCAAACTCAAGTCCGTTAAATGTCAAGTATATACTGAGTTCTCCTGGCGTATTTGGGAGGTATGAATAATGAAGTATGGTGGCCAGCATACTTTCGGTGCCCAGTGATCACTGATTTGATATTGTAACGAACGGCGGGGCAGAGTAGCTTGCCTTAAGCGGGTATCGAACTCGCAACCTTCCGCTTACAAACCGGCCGCGCTAGCCACAACACCAAGAGAGTTAACTCACTTGGCGGAGCTGCTAACGGGCCTTACACAGGGTCGTTACAATATGTTTATATATATATACGCTGTTTTTTTTTAAAATAAATATTGACTAAGGTATCTAGCTATCTAGCAAACGGTTAAATTAGGTTAACAAGCCAAGGGTAATGGACCGTTATCGTTGGATGTAGTTACCTAAGTAGGTCCACCACTGCAGCCAGTGCTGGCCGTTTGTCCAAACTTTGATAAATCCCCTTGATGTTCCTCTGCTACAGTCATGAATGTTGTGTCAAAATAATCCATAAAAATGCCAATGATGACATAATACGTCCTCCAATGCCGGTGAATATCAAGGTTCAGTTGGCTCGCTCGCAAAGTTTGACTGGTAATGTTGTCAGGACCCTGGCAAGGAAGCAACTTTTTATGGTCTTCATGACTGTCCAAATTTCGACCCTCACTACCTGGGGAGATGCCCATAGACATGCGATATTCATACCATTTGTGACGTTCAACATGAACCATAATACCACATCCCTTTTTGGTAAATTGGTTCTCTGATAATATGTCCATTATTACATAGGCTACCGGTTGCAAGTGGTGTAATAACGTGGTAGCTATCTCACTTCACCTGCCAGTTCGTTGCTTGCCCAAAGGCTGAAATTTTGAGATGTCAGACAGCATCATATTTATGATTAAGCCTTCTTAAATGTTTTTGCTTTTCTAATGATGTTGTCTAGTAAGATAGAGAAGCCATGTATAATTACATTTTTGTTTATTTAACCGTAGGTAAGCTTACAGTGTATAAACCCTGGACATTAAATATTAAATCAAATAATAATAATAATAATAATTATGTGAGATATTATGGGTTGTCAAACCACAAAAACCAGGATTATTGTTGAGCGAAAAACTAGACCGCTAAAAAGTAAGAAATACAGGGGCGGGGACATTGCTGTTTAAACCTACCAAACAAGGACACATTATGATGAATGTATGGGGATATTGATGAGGGGATATTGATACCATCGTAACCCTAACCCAATAACAATAGCCATGCCATATATCTAGCTAACAAACTGTAATCTTGATGATACTCATTATTTGAGGCAATATTGAACTGTAAGCCTAGCTTCATCTAGCTGCCCCTATGCTCGAACGCTACCTGCACCATTTGTTTGTTGACACGCTAAGGTTGGAGGTCATTTCAGTGGTGATGCTGAAGTGCGTTTCAAATTTAACCACTTTTATCCACTCTGTGTTCTTGCATTCTTGTCAGTATGATATTTCAGGTGTTCTTATAGTTATGTTCTTGTAAGAGTACTCAGAGCGCAATAAGTCATTTTGGAACATAGTCTCTGTGTGTGTGTGTTTCCCCCTACCCCTTAAAAACCACAAAATACCTGTGGAATTCAAACCAAACCATGTACTGCTACAAATAATTTTAACAGCTGTAAAGTAGGCCTATCAATTCTGCAGTTATTCATTCCATTATTGACCAATTATACAATGTCAACACATAGTGTTATGTAGTACTGTACCCTATGGTTAATTTTGTGTTTTGGACAATTTTAATATGCTGACAATTTAGAGTATTTGAGAGGTGCTTTTCCTCTAATGGAGCTCAACGCATTTTCATGTTGGATGAGTCATACACCAGTCTATACAATGTTGAAATGACAGCGGCGTATTGTAATAGAGTGGCTGTCACAAGTATCCATCATAATATGAATGATCAAAGATGGCGTGTATGTAATTGGATATTAATTCTGTATTAAGTCAAGAGCCAGCGACAAATTGTGCCTTGTCCTCTGTCAGGATTCTTTACACATGATGATGATGGGAAGAAGACATGCTGAGTACCCTCTGAAAAATGCAGAAGAGTCTTCTGCAAAAGCAGGAATACAGCATACTGATATACAGTAGGGGTCTATTCTATTCATTTCCTTGCTCCAAATGTGTGTGCATGCCTCACAAATTCCCCAGATATGTGTCCAGTCTGATTCAGCTACAGACACAAGTGTTCCAGCTTTGGGTTCCCTGGCCAACACAACATCAACAGGGCTCTGCTGCTCTGGCTTTGGGCCTTATGGCTCAAACGAATATCGAAAAAACAAGGAGTAATAGAAACCACAGAGTGCATTTTATTGTTCTATAGTCTGTAAGAGAAAATCCTGGATGCTTGAGTTTAGTCCCAACTACGCAGAAATGACCCCTACAGTATTCTGTAATCTTTCCAAGGAACTTCTGAGGACAATTGGGACAGAGAGTAATGAAAAACGGTCATGTTCTTGAAGAATTCTTGTTGTCCTGATGAGCATGGCTCCCCGTTCCCTCCTCCCAGTGTTACAGGCCAGTATACCTCAGTGTGTGTGTGTGTGTGTGTGTGTGTGTGTGTGTGTGTGTGTGTGTGTGTGTGTGTGAGGTGTGTGAGAGTGTGTGTGAGAGAGAGAGAGAGAGAGAGAGAGAGAGAGCGCTTAATCCCAACCCTCCCTAAGGAGTGCTTCATTAATTATTGCTGAGCGTTTGAAGCACCCTACACCATGGGGCAACATCTGGTGCAGGGCTCGAGAACCGGCAGTGGAGCCTCTCTGGGTCGACTGCTCAATCAGAAAGGTGAAACAACAACTGTGCTGTGCCACAGCCTGCCTCCCTACCCTGGTTCTGAGAGCAGGAATAATAGGATCATACGGCTAACAAGACACTTGGCTCAATTACCTTTCTGTACACAACACTGCTCAGGTCTGCCTAGTTTTGGAGAGCCATTGTTTGGCCTCCAATCAATTGGGTGGAAACCTACCCCAGTGTTGTCTCCAGTGTTATCATTGGCTTGTGACTGGCAATTGTTAAAAGCAGTCAACAAACACATTTCAGCTGACAGGGTATGTACAGTACATGCAAATTAGGAGACAAATCAGAATTAAAGAAATTCACACAATGATTGATGTCACAAGTGTAATCTAAAGCAATAGTGACACTGTGCGGTGGAAGACTGTACAGCACACCTTTAATAAATGATGCTTGAATTTTACATGTTCAGAGCAGTTGGGACACCTTGTGGCCTATTGAATACATTACCCAATGGAATAGGTTGGACTTTTGACTGAGTGAGGCAAACCTGCTCAATTACAATCATGAAGGGCCAACCATTTCTGGTTTTCATTATTTCCTTCTAACCAGGGACAAATTCAGACCTGGGACACCAGGTGAATCAACTGTCTAGTCAATCAGGGACATAGATTGATCAATTAACAAGTACTGCAAATAGGAAAATCAGCAAAACTTCAGTAATACACTAGCCTGACTCTAAGGAGAGACAGAGGTGGAGTCTCCTCTTTCATAGACATGTTGATTCGCATTGGATTAGTTTCATCTGATGTTATTTTTACAGGCCAAAAAAACCGGAAGTAAGAATTATTACAACTGCGCTCTGTAAACAGTAGGCCTATTGACATGGCCGATTTGCACTGGACAAAAATTATGGAGACGCTCTGGTATTGGTAAAGATTACATTACCCTGCCTCCCCTTGTAAAATTAATCATGTTCAAATAGAGCAGCAGACTAGTTTATAATCATTGAGGATAACACTTCCTCATCACAGGATCATAAAGATGAGGAAACCGAAGGGAATTCTATTCCCCTGCACACCTATGTTGGAAACTAACATTTCTATCATCATCATCAACATTTTCTATTATTTGACACATACATTGTTTTCATTGATTCATATTTCATGTAATCAAGATGGTTCTGTCTTGGTCTTTCCTCTTTAATGACGTTAACTCTGTACTTTTGCCCTTAGATCGCTATCATGGCCATGGTGGATCACAACCCAGCCTCTGTTGTGCTCATGCTGCTTGCGCTACTCAAATTTTTAATTGCACTGGTATTCAACTCATTGCCTGGATTTGGGGCCAAACAGGTGAATTCTTACCAACTTCAAATCAATGACACAAGTTCAAAGTAGATGTAATCAGATGGCAAGTTGTGTGTGGTAACCTGTGTGTTTTGGATCATGCAGGTGTTTTCAGACAAAGCACAGAGTATGTGACACTGAAGCACACAATGGCCATTATGCCTGCTCTTTGATTCAAGATTCAAGATTCAAGATTTCTTTATTTGTCACGTGCATACAAGTATACAGTGAAATGCAAAAGTGACAGTGCCACAGAGTAGTGCAACAACACAATAAGTTTTAAAATACAATAAAATAAAAATAGAAGTACTAAAAAATATACAGTATGGACAGTATAAACAGTATAAACAATATGAACAGTATAGCCAGTAAGCAATATAAATAGCAGATGGATGATTATGTGTGTGCATATGTGTTAGAATGACAGTGCATGTGTGAGTGACTTGAGGGGGGCACTGGTGGGGTCATCGTTGACGATTCTGATGGCATGGGGGAAGAAACTCAGTCTTAGCCTCTCTGTTTTTGCTGCATGACAGCGGAGGCGTTTTCCTGACCGCAGCGGCTGGAACAGTCCATGTTTCGGGTGGTGAGGGTCCTTCATAATCCTGTATGCTCTGGTCCTACACCTCCTGGTGTACAGGACATGGAGAGGGGGGGTTGGAGCTCCCATGGTCTTTTCTGCCAGGCGTACCACCCTTTGCAGAGTTCGCCTGTCCTGGGCCGTGCTGTTACCGTACCAGACGGTGATGTTGCCAGCCAGGATGCTCTCCACAGCTCCAGAGTAGAAGGACTGAAGGATCCTCCGGGAGACTCTGAATTTCCTCAGTTGCCTGAGATGGAACAGGCGCTGCCTTGCCTTTCCCACCAGAGAACTGATGTGGGTAGTCCAGGTCAGGTCTTCTGAGATGTGGACTCCCAGGTATTTAAAACTGCTCACCCTGTCCACAGCAGTCCCTCCGATGTCCAGCGGTGTGGGATTTTATCTATGTCTGCTTGTTTGCCATGTTCATATATCTCCTAGTAGGGCTCTGTAGGAGGTACACTGCATTTAATCTTGGAAAGTTATTCAAATGGGAGTTGACCTTTGACTTTTTGATGTCTTATTGCTTTAAACGTGTTTACTTTAAAACAGAGTTGGAATTCAATCAAACATGTACTGCACAAAAACCTGCACAAACCTTTCAAATTACTTTATGGAGGCATTTTACGAAATATATTTTTGGGTAAAATCTCTACCAGGAGAGGTTAAGATTATTTCAGATATGTTCCTCAGGAATGCTTATGGATGGATGTACACCACTCCTGAAGTCCTGCCTTATGGATTTCACCTGCTCTTGATCATAAACCTCAGTTTGAATATTAGATGGTTATTTCTGTTTGCTCTCAAGAAGATAAGATTATTGTTTAGGCAAGTTTCCATATTGACATCTGGATTTTTACAGACATTTGAATATCAAAATGTTTCTGTTTGTATATCATAGGTTGTTGTTTCTGGCACTCATTGTCTCAGCGTTAATGGCCTTCACCAACTACACAATTCACTTCTTCTCCTGTCACGGCCTCAAGGTTTATAGAGCTTGGCTGAAGAAATACCACAAAGTTGACCTCTGGCTCATTCGAATACTGGTAAAACAATATCAGAATGTTTCAGTGATCTGTGAAAATAATGTACAGCGTACACAAAAAAAACCTCTGGGGCGGTTTTCCGGACACAGATCAAGCCTAATCCTAGACTAAATTCCACTTTTGAACTGGACTAACTGATATTTCTCAGACATGGTTTAAAAGAATGTCACTAATCAGAGTTGAATAAATCTGATTTCCAGAATGAAAATTATAGCTAATCCTAAATGAGGGCTTAAATTAGACCTTGATGGCCGTTGAGCTGAGTGCAATTGCGGATCCGGGTCACAGCATCGATGTGACAGGCATCATGTTGCTGCAAACATTATTCCTTCCTTGCACTCTGAACTCACGTGAGTCTCTAACCTGCGTCCTCTGTATTGTCAGCACACGTGACTATAGGGCTGCATTGGGATTGTGTCCCGCCGGACCCAACGCAAATCTCGCGGGAGCGGGCGGTTTGAACTTTGCTGCGGGCGGGAACGGGCGGCTAAAAAAACACTGCGGGATCGGGATGTAGTCTAGGCCAGTGTTTTTCAACCTTTTTTGAGCCACGGCACATTTTTTACATTGAAAGAATCTTGCGGCACACCACCAACCAAAAATGTTACAAAATGACACTCTGTAGCCTGATACAATAATATCCGTAGACTCATCAAGTTGCAACGCAAATTTCCTACTGATGCGTATCTTTCCCAAAACATGACTTTCGATGTCTGTAGACATGTCATCAATACGCCTGGCAATTGTGTTATCTGAGAGCGGGACTTTAGCTATGTCTTTAACCGCGTCAGGGCCGAGCATCTCGTTGACAATGGCTTTGCAGGCAGGTAGTATTAATGTCTCTGCCACAGAGTGGGACTTTTTTGATTTAGCTACGAGTTCAGCAACTAGGTAACTAGCTTTGAGGGCTTTCTCATTTACCTTAATTAATAGCCTATAAAATTACGTGTTTTCTCCTGCGGGACGGGAGTAGACACAAAATCAATGCATCTCTATTATTGTGCGGGCAGAAATTCTCAGAGTTTTGCGGACACGGGAGTGGACATACACACTGCGGGAGCGGGCGGGAGTGTAACACGCACCCTGCGGTCGCGGGCGGTAATGGTCAGAAATTCAGTGAGAGCGGGCGGGAGCGGGATGAAGAAAACAGTCCCGCGCAGGGCTCTACACGTGACCGTCACCAAAACAGCAGATGGAAACCAGTTACGCCAATTTGAGGAATAAGTTTATCACCTCTACAACTCGGTAACATTGAGTTCATGCTAACTGTAGAGGTTTTCTTTTACTTGTCTTCTGTTTCATAATCATGCAGATTGTTCTCATTAATGGCTTTTTTTCTACACAGTTAGCTTCGAGGTTTGTTTATTTTAAATTAACAACAATTAAAGAGCAAGGCCTAAGTTTGCTGGAAAAGCGCCACTGCGGCGAAATTCAGTTGGAAGTTCCAAACAACCTCCTCACTAATAATAATATAACCTTATGTATGAATGTTACATTCTGGTTTCTTTAATTTAAGCTCTGTCTGTGAGACCACTCCAATGTTTCATGTGACAGGTTTTTCCAGTCCTCTCCATGACAAACACATTTTTAATGTTTCATCCCATGTTTTTGAAGCAACCTCACACAGACCATCTGATTAATCCTTACCTATTTTAGTCAGGGACTCCACTGTCCAGAACTAAATTATCATAAATTAAACTCTGTTACGGAAATTAAACCCTGCCCGGGGAACCACTCCTCTAAATATGTTTCAATCCATATTGTGAAATCCATAAAAAGTAAGCTGTCCTATTATTTATTAATTATTTTACAGGTGCAAAACGGAGTGGCAGTATATGCGACATGTGGGACTGTGGCAACCTTGTTAAACTTAACAATATACTGTACAGTCTTGGCATGGTGAGAATTTGGACCCTGTTCTTTTTAACCTCTGTGCAACTTTGTGACTGTATAAATACATATTGTAGCGAACGGCGGGGCAGAGCAGCTTGCCTCAAGCGGGTATCGAACTCGCAACCTTCCGCTTACAAACCGGCCGCGCTAGCCACAACACCAAGAGAGTTAACTCACTTGGCGGAGCTGCTAACGGGCCTTACACAGGGTCGTTACAATATTAAGCGCACGCGCACACACACAAGCACTTATTTCCACTACAGTAAACAATAAATCACTAGCACACAGCATCATTATCAAAAGTCCAAAGTACCTGAGACAGAGTGAGTGGGTATAAAAGTATCCTTTATTGCATACACAAACCTGGTCTTTATGGGAGTGATAAGTATTTATCATTATTTGATCAGAACTGCCAGGCGTGGCTCCGAATCAGAAAGGTATATGACTCGCGGAGTTCCACGATTGTCGTTCACGGAACACAGATCCGAGCAAGTATGTGGGAACAAGATTAGTATAAAATAAACGTATGTGTAAGTGTGGCATCCCACAGCTGATAGTCAGAGAACATGGAGGGGTTTCTGCACGCCGAGGGCAGCACAGAGAGGCGTCATCATGTTCTACACTGTCTAAGCGTCGTCCTGGCCATCACTAGCCAGGTTTTCTCAGACATATTTTGTACCCTGGCATCGGATCGTAACATTCCCAACGGTGAGTTACATCCACTGGAGCATCTCTTTGGTTAACTACCACCATGAACACATCTGAGAAAATAGCAGGAGAGCAGACAGACAAGTTGACACGTAGATTCCCTGATTGCATTTCATTTTGTGTTATGCAAAATGTCATTATGCCTTTTCCACTTATGTTTTATCCAACTTGACAACTATTTACAAAGTATGGCCTATTAATGATATCTACTGGGATTTCAACTTGTTTGTTTCAAATGTACAGGCATATCAATCATCTGACTTTTATGGAGAGCTACAATGTTCACTCTACGTAAAGGTTTTACCATGTGGGATATCATCCAAAAAAGATAAGGGACATTCCTTAACGTATTTACCGGTGCTGGGCAAAGAAAGGGAGATCAAATAATTAAGACGCATACACACAGAATCTGTTGCTTCCAGGTGCTTTTTCCTGGCTGTTGCACCTAACGCAGGCTACCTGTTGGCCGAAACGTTGGCTGTGTTCCAAAAATATTTATACCATACTTGGTATACGCTCTAGATAGATTGCAAGAACGCATTTTGCAACACAGCCATTGTTTTGTGGTGGAATACAAGCACATGGGAGCAGCAGAGTCCATAGCAAATAAAGTGTATCCCTGTGGCAGGTCACTAAGTATCTTTCCAGAAACTTCAGAAATTAAAGTTTGAAAATTGGAATTGTCATGTCGATGTCTCAATTCTCTCTCCTTCTGATGAATGCTGTGGATCAGTTTCTGAGAATATTTCAATCACCACACTTAACATTCATTTTAGGATTAGCTGCATATTCTGGAGAATTCTCGTTTCATATTTACATCAAGCCTACCCATATACGTTTTCTCTCTACCATCAGTGAGACACAGTACAGGAGTTTATTTTCTACACTATGCTTTTAAGTGCAGTTTGATTTGTGTAGCAGCCATGTCGAGGAAATTCTCATGCCAGCGGTGGCTCCTCTCAATAACATCTCAGCCAAGTTTGCTGTCAGTAATGAGTGGGTTTTTACAGTACATCAACCCTCTTCACAAGAGGCAAACTGCTGTGCAAATCAAACACAGAAAGGGTGCAATGCAGCGCTAATGAATTATACACTATAAACAGTAGGTACTATCCATGAATCAAAAGCACCTCTATTTGCCCTTCAGGACTGTTTAACAGCACATCTGGTGATGTCTCTGAGACTTTTCCCCTGGAGGTGACTATGGACCGCTGGGCAGACAACAACTGGGTCATGCTCTGCATATGGAACTGTGCATGGCTCATGCATTCTTTCATCCGTCTGTTTCAAAGGTTATTTTTATCTAAATAATGAGGACAGTACTTTATGTCCTGGTATGATTGTGTGTGTTTGTGAAATAACAGAAATAGCTGTAATACAAATGTGGGTTGTTACTTGTGTAGAAAATCTTGCACAAATCAATTTCTATACAATTACAGTACAAAGCATTCAATAAACTGTTTATGTTGTTGCTAGAGTAATTACATAATTCCTGCAATATGAGAATGTGAAGTGTTATCAACTTACTTCCCTAAACAGGTAGTTATGCACATAAAAGTCAAAAATGAAATGATGATTTGGATCAGGTGTGATTAATATCACTCCATTGCTATTGCTTTTGTCTGAAAGGAATGTCTTTGGTCCAGTCTCCTGCAACCCTGAGATCCACCCTCCATCCTTCTATTTGATTTGGGCTGTGATCAATGCTGCAAGAATTGGTGGGATGTTACTGTGGCACAAGCAGTAAGTGGTGTTTCAAGTTCCTACACACAAGACTACATTAATCCTCTTTGAAAATGGGACATTAAACAGACTAGAAATGCAGTATGTTGAGACATTATGAAAATATGGACACCCTTTTTATCTTTGCAGTAACATTCTTGGAGCACTGTTCTTTAAATGGACTATATCAGTCCACAGCTTCCACATGCTGTTTGTGTCCTACTGGAACCTGTACCGCCACAGAGCCTGGCTAGGCATCAACAACCCTAGGGAAACCTGGTACATCCGCTATCTGGTGAACTGACTAACTTACTATCTCTTGTAACGTTACTGTTAAAGGCATAGACCCAAACCAGCTGTGAGTACAGGTCAATGGTCTTAAGCATAGGAACCATTAGAGGACAAAAACTCTAATAGGAGGATACATTTCAAATGATTAAGGATACAATGGCAGAATATATCCTTTCCCCCCACAACACTGGCTCTAAGGCTCTGGTTTTAGTCTGAAGGGTATCACCATCTCTATTCATATCACATGTCCTTAGTCCTTAGTCCTTAGTTACATTCTTTGATGAGGGATACCCTGCAGTCAGTAAGTTCAAATTGGTTGCAAATGTCTTGTTCATGTCACTGTATGCTATATGCTATGTGTTTTCAGTGCAGTTTCATGGTCATATTGATGTAAGCTAAAACGCTGAGTGCCAAAAGTCCTTACATGCCATTGGAGATAATTGCAATCAATTTTTCACCACTACTGATGAAATTACTAACCCTGGTACTGTATTTTAGTTTTGTCTCTGTATTCTTTATCTATGAAGATTCACTGGTTTAACACTGTGTTGACATGTCTGTGAGGCAGACCCAGAACGGACTGGCAGTGTTTGCCTGGTGGACCCTTATGGAGGCTCTGGTGTGTCTGGGGGTGGTCCTGAAGTACTGGGCTGGTCTCTCGGACCCCCTGGTAAGCTCCATGGTCCTCACTCTGCTCCTGCTAGGGATGCTGATCTGGTAAGGAACAGAGCTTCTATCACAGGCTAAAGCTATAGGGTACATTGAATTCCAGCCTAACTATTACTGTTACTGTGTCGCTACAGTAATTAGAGCTATAATGACAAAGATTCACTGAATGAGACCAGACAGTTGGGCTATGATTCAGTTTGGAATATAATGTGAATTTCTTCCCACAGGTGTGTCTTTGAGAGCTTCATCTTCACCAAGTACATCCGTTACACATTCACCGTCTACCCTGTGCTGATCGTGGGCCTTGGAGCCATGTTCAGCAGAGGCTATTACTTCCATGACCTGGCTACAAACACGGTCTACTGTGGTAAGAATTACCTCAAAATACGGTGATTTTAGCCAATTCAGTCTCTTCCTAAAACCATGAAGGCAGTCTTGGCAGATTAGAATTTTGTTTACATTGATAGTGTGGATGGGCATTATTCCTTAAATAATGGCTGAGAGGCTGTGATTTATCATCAATGTTGTCACAAGTAGGGGGAGCTGTTAGGCATGATGCACAATGGAGTGCCGGTAAACCCCTACCAAGTGACAATATTGATGATAAATGTTTTTATATTATTATTGCTATTAATGATTAACCATGACATTATCATTATTAAATCACAGCTTCAAACTCCTCTTGGCCAGTCACAATGCTTGTTTCCATCAACCTATTGTATAAGATACGTGTACGTAACAGTTCTTGTTTGACTTGCATTCTTTCTCCCATCCACCCAGGGTTTATGATGCTCATGGCGACTGTCCTGAACTCTGTCCGTTTGATCGCTACTTGCTTCTACCCCGATGAGGCATCCAAGCCCTTTATCCAAGAGCCATACAGTAAATCTGATTGTTGTAAGTCTGTGTATCAACCTGAGGGGAAGAACTGCACAGTTGTCAAGACTGGTATCAGTACTGTCTTCTGCAAGAATTAAGACCACTAACAGAGAAAGGTTCAGCTGTTGGTGACTTAACTTGGATGTTTAGTAAGAAGTGATGTTGCTTAATCATGGCTTGTGTTAAAAAATGAATAGAGAACATTTGCCTGCTTCGTGATGGTTTATTTGGCAGCATTAATTGCTCTGTGTTAGTTGTGCTTCTCAGGTATTATGTTTGATTCACATCATGGTAGTCACCAACAGGGGGCAGCATGACCCAAATAGAACATAAAAGTAACTACAGTACCCTATTTATGACACAGTTTAAAACATTCAAACTCCACTCTTACTTTAAGATTTAGTGTTGAAGGGCATAGCCAAAGCATCATTCAGTCATCATGAAATCAATCAGAGCCTTTCTTCCTAATGGCATACAAAGACAAACATATCAAACCTATGTCTCTACATTTTTGTGGAGAAATTATGAAACAATCTAGTATAAAACAGATAGAATGACTTAGCACCCAACCCAAGAGGGATTGATTTTGATTTGATGACAAATGTGATTAATATTTTTGGGAAAACAGGCAAACACAATGACATGGTTACAACATCAATTTACAATCTAGATCAACCACTAAACAATGCTTGGGCAATTTATAGATGTCAGTTCATTTATTGCTTGGAGAGCTCATAAATGGGCTCTCTCTGGTGGTGTGTGTGTGTGTGTGTGTGTGTGTGTGTGTGTGTGTGTGTGTGTGTGTGTGTGTGTGTGTGTGTGTGTGTGTGTGTGTGTGTGTGTGTGTGTGTGCTTTACACAGCCGGGTGTCCTCACATCTATCTACCAAACTGCCAAAGTCAAATCCCTCCTGATGTAAAACATTGGGGAATATAAAGAATGGAGGCATTTTACTGTCTGAAGGCCTTGTAATTGTTTTCTATTCTCCCAAGACTTTTCCCTAGGAGAAATAAGCCAGATATGCAAATTTGCATTCTCAATTAAAATCATTATACCAGGAAAAGATTGGTTTGGAAAAAATGCCCACCTTATGCCAACCTGTACTACTCTTGTGGGTACACCTAAATTAGCTTGTCTGATTAACATGAGCGTGGCACACTTGATGAAATATTGCAGACCACTATGAATTATTTCAATAGTTAAACATTTTAATGAAAATGTGTTAATCTACTAACGCAAGAATGGTCAAGTGGGGCAAGTTTTGACAACTAGAACCCAACTAATGAATCGGTAAGAAACTGTTTTGCTAATTTAAATACAACTCAACAGATGGATATTACAGAGGATTTGCTCCATCTTCTGTTTGCTAAACAGCACTGAAATGCACACAAAGAACTGCATTTCAGTGTTTTCTCCTGACTTTATCTCAAAACCTCTCTTTCTATAATGCCCATGAGAGAAGGGTGATAATGGATATAACATTAGTGTGTTTTTATAAGTACTGTTGTCCATAGTGGCAACATTTTAATCCCTTTATGAATGCTATGACATACACAAACAAGCAATTGCTGCTTCTCCTTGTCCATAAACATGTTCAAGGTAGAAAGATTATGCTATTATTACTGTAGCAGTGCAGTAACCCTTTAAATGGTTGTCTCACACACCCACCCACAGCCTTTACTGAGAACAACCATTCACCTCAGAGTGTCATTGTTCTCCTTTCACAACAGCAACAATACAAACAGATGGTTTTGACACCAGGGAAATCAGACTTGTGTACACCATATTGGAGTATTCTGAGTAATTTATAAAAAGATTTGAGATGTGCATTGAATCCTATATTTCCTGTCAACAATTTGCTGTAAATGACATAAAGTTCAATCAATCGCCAGAAAGAAAATTACATTTGGCAGAATTGTCTGGGAAAGAGATAGTGACAGTTTAAGTTTAAGCCAAACCGACTGGAAACTAGGCAAGGCCAAGGAGGGGCAGTGCATCTCTGGAGTCTCAAGTTGGACAATATAGTGAAATTCTAGATAGATAGATAGATAGATAGATAGATAGGTTATTGATCCCCGAGGGGAAATTACAACAGCTCACATCACAAACAACAACAAAATAAAGTGACAATAGAATAATAGAATAAAAAATAAAAGACATCTGAAACATTATATACAGTAAGAACAGTCCAGTATGATTTAACATCCCCCAGCCTGACTCTGATCACCCCGATCGAGCCAGCCGGAGGAGTTGTACAGTCTTATTTCTGACTGCATTGTTTGAAAACATAGCAGTGACAAGATGGCTGCTATTGTTTATAAAATCCTAGAATGTCCTATGAATTCTCTTTGAATAACCACCACATAACACAACTATACACAACTGAGCATAGACAGTAGGTATGTGCAATTAATAGATTTCTCAAATACCATTACATCGTACCACAGTCTACACATCGCGGCATATTGGTATTTTTTTCCTGATTCAGGTACACGTGTTGTGAAAAGCACTTAGTGAGGAGTGACTGTGGTACTCCACAGCGCCTCCCTCTAAAAACTGCGTGAGACTCAGTCTCGCACCTTGTAAATCTCATGTAGTCGAATTGTTCGCACAAATGTTATCCCCATCATGTAACAGTTATTGAAAGGCACTGATCAGCAAATGCTCAAAATCAATGCTCTGGAACTCACGCAAGGTCAAATAGAAAGTCAAGGCTATTGCACACAGTGCATATAAGCCTGGAATAACGACTCAAACCTGGCCTAAGTGGGAGTGAATTTACTGAGTAAAGTATTTGTCATTATTTGATTTAAGGGAATCACACGACTGCAAGACGTTGCTCCGAATCAGAAACGTGTGGTTTGCAAGCACTGGGGAGAACTGTGGGAGATGATTGATGCAAGGTTTATATTATACAACGGGTTGATGAAAACAAGCATTAATTTGAGGCGTTTGAAGCCGTGATTTAATAATGATAATATCACGGTTAAATCACCTTTTATGATATTCCTACACCGCAGTAGATTTGTGTATCAACTTCCCTTGACAACGTTTGCATTTTTCTCACAGCAGGGCAGAAACCACCATAAGTACTTAAAGCGTTGTTTTCTTGTCACAATTTTTGGATTTGTTGTGTAACCATTGTATAAAAGCAAAATTGCCCTTGAGGCTGTGATTCAGTGTAAATATTGTCTCTTGTTAGTGGTTTGCCGGCACTACACTGCTCGTCGTGCCTAACAACTCCCCCTACCGATGACAATATTGATGATAAATCACGGCCTCTGGTATTATTGTTTAAGAAGCCAATGGCTATGTTTCTCCTGATCTTTCTATTGTAAATGAAGTTTGACGCTTTGGTCCACGAGAACAGAGTATTTGGGCGGATGTGTCTGGGAACGAGATTAGGGACATGATTACCCAGGGACACAATGGTGTATCGTCAATTGTTTAACCAGGGTAAAACAGTATTTAAATGAATTGCTTGACATACAGAAATGTGGGTAATCTGTAATCTGTTGACTGAATAGTCTGACAATTCTCCTGCGGCCCCAAAAAAGAGATGCCCCCCTAGGGGGTCACGCTGAGGGTACATTAGATATCTGAGTAATGAGGGAACATAAAAAATACATCAAACATTACCACCGACCCACTGGGGTCAAAACGCTCTGCTGGTTTAGGCAATCAGAGGCAAAGCTCTTTCTGCATCATCTACAGTATCTGGAATCATGACTGCATCACAGACAATCATCACTGAAAAAAGCCCCTACATTTGTGTTATTAGTCCTTAGTTTTGGAGCTTTGCACATACTGTACGAAGACATTTATCACTTGACCGAAGAATCTATCACTTGGCTTATGATCTCCATAAACATATGATCTCTTATCTCCAGCCATGGTATTGGTGAGTATGTACAGTATATGTAGAAACTATAGGTACAATATCTAGCAACTGAGACATGCATGTAGGCCTTCTTGGAGACAAACACCAAGCTCTAATCAAGTTCGAGTGCCATAACAGTATGTCATAACATGTGTAGAGGCCAGTTGAATGGAACCTGTTTTGTTGCTAATAAATATCTGTAATATTTAGATATGACAGTTCCATGTCAATTAACTTGCTAAAACAATGAGCACATATGCAAATGTACCAAAATTAATTAATCCCATGACACAATTTCAGTAATTAGCCTGTAATCCCTGAATCCTATTCCACAGTATTTAATGCAAACTGACTCAGTCCAGATGTGGGGACACCAAAGAGACAAAACAGCAGGGTAATTAAAAATTTCTTACAGATCAGGTTAATTAGAAGTGGTATGTTTCCCAATACTTGGCAGTTGAGTATTGACAGAGCTAATCTTCCAGGACATCCCCAAACCAACCAGGAACTTGTTGAGTTTAATCAAAAGCTGTGGATTCTAATTCACTCCTCTAATTAGGAAATGTGATCATTATTTTGAACACAAACTATAGCAGTGTACTGAGAGTGAGTCATATGTAACACAGGGAGACAAGGGAGAAGCAAATGAGGCATTGACAAACCAAACAAACATCTGAATATGAACTGCCTACTGCGTGCTATTGAGACAGCAGATGCAGGGTACAATGCCTATCTGAGGAAACTTTGTAATGTGCATCAACTAGGGTTGGGCGATATTCAGATTTTCATACCTTCATACCTTCCTGGCAAAATACCCTGGTATACAGTAATACCTCGGTATCATTAATTTTAAATCCATCTGTTGCTAACACTCCAATTTTCACAGGTCTGGCCATTCTTTTACTCCCTCCTCATGAGTGCTCAGGTGAATTGCTTTATTCTAGTTGTTGGCGTTGCTTATTATTTCACTTGCAATTTTACTTAATTTCTACACCTCTGTGGCCACCGTAGCTAGTGATCTAAAACAAACTTCTCTTAACACTAATAACTGATTGAATAACAAAATGACTATTTAGCCTCGAATTAGAATTGCCACATCGTTTTTTTCCTGTGGTTGCCAGAAAAGACTTCATCATGACCACCGGTTGCCAGAAAATACTTTATGCTATGATCTTACCTCTCTCAAAAGAACATCAAAATTACCCTCTGGAGATATTTTTCATGCCCTCATAATTAGTGATTTTGAAAGCATCACTGATAGGTGTATACTACAGTATGAACAGTCGTTCCCAAAATATTCACCAGATTTAGTAACTGTCGTGTGTTCCTATCAATGAAGTAAACATTATAAAGTGCAAATAAAGTTCAATCTCATTTATTTAGCGACAGCTAACAATGTAACAATATTTCATTCTTGGAACAGAGTGGCACAGCTTCTCCTGGCTTGCGGCCATTATCTGAACAGTGTATTACATGTGCCGTGCATATTTATACAGTATAGATATCCAATCATGGGCAATAAAATGAACCCACCTAACTTATTACGGGTCAAGAGCTTGTCCATAAAACATGACAGCCATACATTTGTCATAACTGTATAATAACCATTCCAGTGTCACTATACACAACAGTAACAACCTACAAAGAAGTTGAATTCTTACATTATTGAAAATCATATCCACAGTATTTCAAAATCTCCTGGTATACGGTATTATAAATTCTTTTAAATTTTTGACATTTAGCAGATGCCTTTATCCAAGTGACTTACAACAAGTACATTTGTCTCAAGTAAGTGATTCATCTATACATCAGTCATCATAAGAAAAACAAATCTATGCTAGGACCAGGGGCTGTTGGCAGTCACAATGCTAGACCTTTTTCTTTTCTTTCTTTTTTACAGTAGAGAAACTGTACAGGGGGGTAGTGGGGATGAAGAGGTCTTTAGTCAAGATGTAATCTGAAGAGATATAGATACCAGCCCAACCCCAAGCATCAACAGTGTGACTAAAGGCTCCTCATAGAGCTCTACATCATACGCCTGCTGATGAGAGACTCCATTAGAGCATGACAGTGGTAGTTCTACGTTTCATAGACCTTTTTAATCTCTCAAAAGTGGTCCAATGGGAAGATTAGTCTAGTCTATCCCATTGGTTGTCAAGATCCAGATACAGTATATGCCTCTGTCTCAACCCCAAGTAATAGGAAGGATAGGCATTTATTCCCATTCATTTGGGTTTGAGATGTGCTGAAGAGTTGGATCTTGTTCTGGAAAATACATTGATAGAACTGTTTGAAGCATATGCACTTTCATATGACTGATAACCCTAACCCTAACCCTAACCCTAACTTGTGCGAAGAACAAAGGAACAGACCCATCTTGCCGACAGGAAGGTGGATAAGTGTGAAGTATTGAACGCCAATAGATCAGTAAGAAAGCGCTGATCGATCAGTAAGAAAGTCTCCCCATTGTTCATCCTCTCCCGCCCCCTCTCACCTCAGCACAAGCTTGTCGGTGATAGCCTTGGCGGCGCCTATCATTACGTTTAATCTGTATGAAAGACAACCCTGATAATCGCCTCTTCAGACTTGCGCTAGACAGACCCCCGGATTTACGCTGGGCTGCTGTTAGGCTCCTGTCTCTTGTTTGCAAGCAATAAATACCGGCCTCAGATATTGTGGCTACTCAGGACTTTATTTCTTGAATGTCACCTCCGAAGAGCTGAAGTACAGAGTGGTAAATCCTAGACATCCACCACAATCTACACAACATACAGTTTTGAAAAAGCTCTCATCCCAACATTTTTCACCCCCTTTTGGGGGGGGTGAAAAATGTTTGAAAATCTCTGATTGTTACTTAAACTCAAAGTAAATGTTCTTGAAATGTTCTTGCTCAGTGTTATTATGTTATTATGAGCCCATCAACGTCTCGGATTCAGAAAAGTCAGAGAGCAAACATTGTGACATCTTTCATAACACTGAAATTGGATTTTGATTTTTACAGGTGGCTTGAAATGGCAATTTTCTTCTTGAAGTGAGTCACAAAGTGGAGAGGTGTGTTAGAAATACAGATGTGGCACACCATGTCTAAATGTAATACAGTAAAGCTGTATGATAAGTAGCTCAAAATGTCATCTGAAACCTGGTTATAGCACCACCAATGTGCACAGAAAATAATGGATAGACGAGGACCTATGGTACAACCTCTGTTATTCTAACAGCATGTGACCTATACAGTAGATTCTGTCTCATTGTCAAAGGAGAGCGCTATGAGGAACTGTAAAGCAAAAGACTGCAACCCTGAGATGTGTATAGCCTACAATACAGCCACAGAGGTCAGGAACTCCCTCCTCCATCACTACTACAACTACTACAGTTTCACATTTGCATTCAATCAGGGGAATGAAGCAATGGCCCTGATTATTCATGTGACTGATAATAATAATAGTAGCCAAGTCATTGGCAGTGCATGACCGATTTCCAGGACATACAGAATGGATCTCATCAGACAGAGTCTGGGGAGGGCTCAGCCTCCTGGGCCTCTGACACATTGTTCTCCATAGTTCCATATCTCTCAGTGCTCTTTGACTGCAGCAGATTGGACAGAGATCAGGCCCTTCACACAGACACTCACACAGACACATCTTAACTTAGAGTTGAAGCAACTTAAAAGGCTTATTCATACTGAATACCAGTGTGATGCCTCTCTCTCTCTCTCTCTCTCTCTCTCTCTCTCTCTCTCTCTCTCTCTCTCTCTCTCTCTCTCTCTCTCTCTCTCTCTCTCTCCCTCTCTGCCTGTCTGTCTGTCCTTGGCTGTCACTCTCCTACATGAAGTCAACACATGCATACACCCTCTAGACTTAAGCTGCTAACATTTCCTCAGAGATCATGATATTTCAGATTGATTCACACACTATGACAGATCATCAGTCTATGAACTCTATGGTGCCTCTGTGGCTCAGTTGGTAGAGCATGGTGCTAACAACGCTTAGGTTGTGGGTTTGATTCCTGCTGGGACCATATATACTGAAATGTATGCACTCACTGCAATGGATAAAAGCGTCAGCTAAATGGCATATATTATTATTATTATTATTATATTACTATGGGCTTAGAGAGGCACTTTTCATTCTCTTACCTGATGGTTTGCCGCCTTTCTGCCTTGTCTGTCTGTTCATAGCTGTCACTCTCCTGCCATGATTAAGATGGCACCATAAACACATGCAACACACCTTCATGACACATAATCATTGTGATGATGTTATAGATAAGACCTCTAAGCTGAAAGCACTCAAAAAAAGGGCACCTGCCAAAGTTGGCGTCTCAGACTGGTGTCTGAGACGCATTTTGCAAGGGCATTTCAGACTAGAGTTCTTCCGTATTATATTTGTTTTCTTTTGAGCAGAGAGATGAGGGTTCCACACTGCACAGTGAAACCAAACACTCGTACTGAAGAGGGCATGAATGCCATCACAATATAAAGTGTTTTTTAAATGAATATGAAATTGCAGTGTGAGGGTGTGATTTTTCCTATTTTGTATTCATACTGTAGTTGTGCAATTCTGCTGCTCTTTCTTTGTCTACTGTCATGAATAGTCAATTGTCCAGTAAGTTGCGACAGTCAAGACATCAGTAAACCCACAATAGTGGCACAACAGTGGCATGAACTAAATTCAATCAAATCAGCTCTGTCTTACATGATGTTACAAGACCTATTTCATAAGAAGAATAAGAAACACTAAGAGGTCAATGTTTAGACCAAGTGTTGCATTCTGGGTGTTTTTACATTCTGCCTGACAGGCCAATGGGGGAAAGGGAGCGGCATACAAGAGGAGTGACCGCACAAGAGTAGGACCTCTAAAACCAGCAGGGATCAGCAGGGGAAACAAAAGTCGTGTAAGAATCAAGCATGGATTTTTCTAACAAATCAAAGAGGGAACAATTTATTGCACCTATCTGATATATTGTTTGTCATTTCAAGTGCTTAATGATTTTAGTTGATTGTGCTATTGTCACTACTGGCAAAGTGCATAGATCTCCCATTTCCAGTAAGTACAACACATAATGAAGAGGGAAACTTAACTCAGAACACCCACAAAACTTTGAAATCAGGTCACACCCTTTGATAGAATTGCAACCAGTGTGCCTACAATGTTCTTGAAAATGCTAATGTGATTTAAAACAGTGATAAAAGTGTCATTACCTGGACGTTGCTGAGTCGTCAGATTAATGGCTCCCCTTACAGTTTTTTGGCACATGACCTTGGAGGGTATTTTATTAATTTATTGAGGTTATCGAGGGCGATACCTCAGGCTATTCACCCAAAAGATGAGTCAGGGGATCACCAAAGGCAGAATGCTTGAAATGAGAAAATTTCCTTAAGTTGAAAAGTCCTTCAATAATTCATTAACAATTTCAATTAAAATTTCTCTGCAAGGAATAATTAAATCCATGCTATAAAATTAGCTTTTCTATTTTCTGTTTAAGTTACCCTTTTCAATTATTTAAGATATTGGGTAAGAGCAGACAGACATATTTGGCCTTAGGTCCTATAAGCCTGCTCTGATGTGAGATGACAGTTTATGAAATTACTTTTTTGACATTGTATTCTAGCGTTACTAAGCAGTGTGTGTATCATTTTGCTCTTGTTTCCATTTTACATCTAAATTCAGTCATATCGTATCAAATGCAGAAATTTGATCAGCCCAAAGAGAAGGTAACTGTCACACTTTCTAACCATAACAAGTATCAGAGGTGAGATTACTCCATTTACTACATTTGCCCATTCAATGAAGTCTAATTCATGAATATGATAAACTCACCAGGGGTACTTGCAGTACTGTAGGTTCCATTTCACCTTAATTTACTTCAAGGACATCAATATTAATTGGATTTGGACTGGACCTGAAAGGCACTTGGTCTAACAGTTGCTTGTGTTATGGAGACAAGCTGGCAGACATCCGCCTGGGCTTCAAACTCATAGACATCAGAGGACTACAAATATATAATGATACAAAACTACTGCAGGTAATGGTGCTACAGTACATTCTCAAACAGCATGGCAACTAATCATCTTTTGGTGTATTATTTTTTTGCATTGAGTTTGTTATCGCTCATCCATTAAAGGTTCATTCTAGGTCAAATGTACTGTAGCATCTGTATTTTGGTTGCATAACAAACGACACAATCATGGATCAAAACAAATACACACCTCAACAAATGTTGTTTGATTTACACCCACCAGAGTGCCTGTTCCTATTCTTCTCAGATGTTTTACTTGAATAGATCCTCCCCCTGAATACTTCTATATCTACTGTCTGCAAGAGGCTACAGAACCATTCATCATAAGTACAAAAATAATTTGTCTAATCTTCCAGATGTGAGTTAAAACACCTCACTGTGTGTATATCTGTAAATACATGCAGTGCTGTCGAGTATGTCTGCATTTTGAAGTCATATTATGTGAGTATGTGAAGCAAAATGTAACCAGACATGCAAAACTTTTGACATGCAATAAACATTCACTCAACTACAAATCCATCGTGGCTTTTTTCCTACGCGCTGATTTCCATTCATCTGTTGCCCTATGTGTTGCTTTCCCATCCCATATCCTCCCACCAGTCATAAGCTGTGTATAGACTCATTCCTCCATCCAACATGCCGGATGCTGCCTGCTCAACACATCACAGCTTAGCACCTGCTATGTCTGGATCAAGTCTCACCTCCCGAGAGGAAACCCTCCACACTGAGAGAGCTTCTTCATTGGACCTATTTCCTCCTCCTCTTCTACAGATGGCCTGTTTTCTATGGATGATTGATTTGTTTTTTTACCAAATGCTTTCCTTGATGTTTTACTCTTTTTATGAAGAGAAATTGGTCTGATTTATCAAGACAATGCTCTTACGAAGAGTGCATTAAAACAAATTGGACAAATATGATGGTAACACTTTACATGAAGGTCACATTTGTAAAGGGTTTATGTATGGTTTATAATTACTTAATAAATCACTTAAAATCTGTTTATTATTCAATTATAAACCATTTACAAACAGTTATAAGTCATTAGTTTAGACTGATTGATATTCACTTGGTGAATATCAAATAGGGAGCTTGCAATTAGGATCCAGTTTTAATGCTTTATAAATGCACTTATAAATGCTTCAAAACTAACCCAGATGTGAAATAATGCAATATTATTTGCAATTGTTGCATAGTGGTTGCACAGTTGGGAAATTGCGTTTGCTAGTTTTATCCATAATTACACCGGATGTGTGTAATTATGGGTATAGTTACTCTTAATTAATGTACTCTATCTATCTATGCCTATATCTATTTATATCTATTTATGCCTCTATCCTATAATTACCACCATGACTACCCTCATCAGATATGGTTGAAACTGGACCCTCCACTTATTGGTTAATCTCTGGTATGGCAACACCTCATTGGACAACAGCAATAGCAGACCGGTGTCGGGATATATCTGACTCGGGTACACAGATGGCTCGCGTAGCGTTCGGAATGCTCAGATCTTCTGCACGTCTTGTCATTTCCGGGTGTTGATCAGATCAGTTAATCAGAATTAACAGTGTTTCATGGATTTCTTTTCGGGTGCAATTTAGCTAATATGCATTTGTATTCATAGATTGTAAATTAGTTGTAATTTAGCTAATATGCGTGCATGTGAAAGAGCAGGGACATTTCTATAATGCCACGCAGACTTTGTGAGAAAGGGAGCCAACAAGTGTATATGATTATCTGTCACGGTGTGGAAATCGGACTCGGTGTGAAAATGCTGAACAGCGCTTATGGCTGCCTAATGTTTAATTGGATAAATACTGTAGTGGCTCTCTACATTACATAAGGCTAGCTCAATACAAAAGCATATCAGCTAAATTATACGTAATTTACGATCCATAAATACAAACGCATATTAGTTAAATTGCACCTGATAAAATCCATTAAAATCCATTAAATAGTCACAATTCTGATTATTGCGAAATATCAAAACCTGGAAATGACAAGAGCAGAGCATCTGAGCACCCTGAACGCTACCCAAGCCATCTGTGCACCCGAGTCGGATATATCCCGACACCGGTTCTCCAAGCCTCTCTGGGTACACTTTTACAATAATTGAAAACATTTAATAAGGTCTCTATAAAATCTTTAGATAGTCCAATGAGTGTCCTATCTTGTCTAAATGGTACAATGGTATAATGAAAGAGATATAATGCACAGGCAACGCTGTGCTAAGAATCATGGTCTGAAGCAATGATGGTCAAGGTCTGTTGGTTTGGATTTAATGGCTGCTACTGGAAGAATATACAGGTCACTCTGTTTGTTACAGCAGGTTATCTGGTTACAATTCAGCATGACTAGTATTTAAACTGTCTATAGGGCAGTACTCTTATTTTGAAGAGAAAAATAACTGCTATTTTGAAGGACTTTCAAAAGACATCACAAACCAAGAAATGTTCAAGCTCTCTCGTGTTGCTATCTTTACTTAATATTTGGTCAAAACTATCAAATGATATATAATGTATACAAATGATTGATAGGCTATGGCCAGCTGCTGCTTCAAAGAAAAAGAGAAAGATATAAATCACATAGCCCTAGCAACTTACTTGAAAGGTAATGCTACTAACCAGTTACATAAACTAGCTTGGTAGCAATATGCTCGTTTTGATACTGTCATGACTGGCTAAGGTAGAGCTACCTAGCTAGCTCCACGTCAGTGTGTCTTTGACGTAAGCTTGAAACAACTTGTAGTTTAAACACCAATAGTACACAGTTTCCTATATGCTGTGTGGGGCCACAGGTGTTGCTCACTAGCCATGTGAAACGCACCTTTCAAACTGTTTATTAACTTAGCTATTTTCATTCCACAGCAGGCCAATAGCCTTGCTGCAGTTTCTTATTGGTTGATGTTTTGATAAAAGTGAATGTCACCTCTGTCAATACTATAGTATAGACAAGCATGAATAAACAATTGATCTTAAGTATTTGTTTATGACTACTTATTATGAATCATGCAATGTTGGATCACTTTACTTGATGTCCCCTATAAACATTACTGTTCATAATTGCTTATGAAAGGTAAGGCTACTTCATTTGGAGTGCCTTATTTTAGATGTTATACTGTAGGTCTACATTAATTATGCTTAATTACAAATGTTTGTAACGCAATAATTCATGTTAGTAATTAGGTGTTACACCTTACATGAAGGTCACATTTCATCAGTTAGAAATATTGGTAACACATTAATAAATGTTGGTAAGGCATTAATATATGATCAACGGTGTTACACTTTACATTAAGGTCACATTTGATCAGTTACAAATGTTGATAACTCATTAATAATAGGTTAACAGTGTGACATTTCATCAGTTATACATATTGGTACCTCTTATATGGTCAGAGGTTTTCTCCATAAGTACACAGGATAGAAGAGTACTCACGTGACTTAATTATCAATGTGGTCTACTCATTGATATACCCAAACTAGCTCAAAGCACTAACAACACATCAGTGAACACAGAGAAGGGGTAAGTAGTGGATAGATATATCTACAAATAAAATCTGTGAACCTGCATGGTGGACATGTTTAAATGAGGAACGTGTTGACAAGGACATGTCAGGATTTCAAGGGCCGTAGTTCAAAAAACATGGTAACAGTTCTACTGTACTTTGGGAGATCTTCATATTGCACTGTATGTACAGATGTGTTGAATCGTTTTGGTGCCAGCCGAATCATCCCCACAATTCAGGAAATGACTTTACCAACTGTGCAACCACTGTGCAACCATTGCAAATAATTGTGCATGATTTCACAACGGGGTTAGTTTTTAAAGCATTTATAAGTGCATTTATAAAGCATTAACAACTGGCTCCTGCATTGTAAGCTCTCTATTTGGCAAGCACCAAGTGAATATCGAACAATCTAATTGAATAATAAACTGGTTATAAGTGATTTATTGACTAATTACAAACCATTTATAAACCCTTTACAAATGTGACGTTAATATGTTACCAATATGATTATGCATTATTTAAGTACCTGAACACTACACTTTCCATAGAGGAGTAGAGCAACATGATTGTGTAGTTCTGTGAAATTGTGAAGTTGCTTTGTTAAGAGAATATGGTTTCTGCAGTAAGTTACTGAGGTACTGCACTAGTCTCAAGGCAAAGGCTCTGCAATGCTTCAAATAACAATTCATGAAACAAGGGGCTTTCATTAGCACATGAAGATATTGACTTGATGGCAAACTCAACTCTAAGCCTCATATTGGTCTCGATAAAATGATTTCATTTGTTCTGCATAAATACTTGTTTATCCTGTTATGTTTAGTTGGTTTAGGTCTCTCTGCCATACACACTGACCATTACCACACACTCCTAATTACTTATTGATGTACATCGATTTATCAAACAGCCTCTGAGGGGATGAATTACATCGTATTTACCAGCAAGTGTGTACCACCCACTTGAGTCAGGCTTAGCAGAACCCTCTGGCCAGATCATCATTCCCCCAGTTATTGCATTGGAGAGATGTGGAGTTATGGCTGCTATCACACTCAAAGAATGTTCATGTTAACGGTTAGGAGGAGTATCTTATCATGGATGGGACGACCAAGATGAGGATGGACGACCAAGGTCAGAGGCTGGATTTATACCGGCATGATTACCTTGGGTGAGAATACAAAGGTTTAGGATACATGTAGTATCTGTCTTCTGTGAGATATCTCTTTACTGACTGACTACAGTACAGAATGGTTGTCCTGGCATGCACTAAAATAGCAGTTCTGATAAGTGCTTAGGTGCTCCTTGTAATAGATAAGATGGTGTTTATAATTTAACTGATATTCCCCCATAATTTCCTCTTCGACTGAAGATTGATATTGTAGATTGCTCTTGCTATTTCATCAAAAATAGTAATTTGGAAAATCATTATGTGGTATCATTTTCCTGCAAATTGCATTTTATTATGCATTACAGCGCAGAGTCACAGGTATGCTATAGGCCCACATGATTTACTGACAATCACAAATACATTAAGTGGTGTGCATTAATGCCCTCATAACTCTACAATAAGTGTGAGCCATAACTACCAAACATAATTACTCAGCATTGCTGCTGCAATTCCGATTGCAGATTCCGTTTGGGTCACCTGCTGCATCTGAATGAAGTGAGTATACAACACCAGGAAAGGGGCTGAATACTAGAAAAAAACATTTTGCTCAATAATCTACAATAAACATCCTCCAGGTTCCCTGTAGAACATGAGCCTGAAAGCAAGTGTGAGACATGCAATCTAAACTTGCAAGATAGAACTTGTAGCGTTTGCAACTTGTGCTCTCAGTTGATATGGCACATAGGCCCATTCTATTTTCAGTTTGCTCACTCGGTGCAGCCGGGTAGTCTATACCACCTACACGGAGTGAGCAAACTGAATATGGGTATACGATGTCGCGTGTCAACTGAGAGCACAAGCTGCAAAATTTGGACCTAATGTCAAAAAAACATTAGCCTACTGTGATTGAATTGGATGTGGTTTCCTTTGCTGCCAGCTGGATAGCAGAATCGTCATCACCCAAGAAAGAGTCAGTTTTAGCGGTTCGGCGCTGTCCATGGTGCTGAACAACATGTGGCGCTGTAACGGACAGCATACACCGCGGCGGCGCAAACACACAACACCTACTTGATGTCAAAGATAGGCCTATTGTTTGTGTCCATGCCAATTGATATAGCATCCTGTACATACAGATATAACCGTTCTATATATATATATGATCATGTCGGTCTACATAGAAGTATGAAACCAAGTAGGTGTAGGCCTAACAAACAAACAGAAACTTTTGAGCAAAATCTATATTTTGTTCAAAATCTGAATTTCTTTCAAAACCTCACAACTTTTTGGGGTTATAGGCCTAACCCTTCATTCTGTGTTGTATTTTGTGAGGTGTTAGTAATGAATTATGTGAATTTACTCAAACTACATGGGAATTACATTCACCCACATGTATTGAGACAAATGAGATGAGAATATATTTTGCGCGAAAATGAATAATGTAAATTATGTTACAGAACTTCGAAAATGGGATGGATAGTATCGATGAAGTTGCGTTTCCTTTATACCGCTCTTTCCTCAAGCAGTTGGCAATAGCCTATTCATCTCAGAAACCATACATACACACCATACATACACACCATACATACACACCATACTGTGCACCTTGTATCTTCGGAGGAAATGATTGACAATGACGTCCAGAATATGTCCAATCATTTACACTGACCTCCTTTTCCAAATGATGTCCTTCTGAAATAGTGTAGCCTACCTACGCAATATTTATAATAATATATAATATATATTGCAATATTTTGACTTAATACGTGCAAAATGTCAACACTTATTTTGTTCATAGAAAAACCCTCGCGATTGACTTACATTTCCCCCTATCGTCTGCTATGGTTCATTCCGACGCCACTGTATAGTGTGATCTAGGGTGCTTCTACCATTCTAACAGATCTAACATTCTAACAGATTCACATGAGCGTAAGCCAAGAAAGTGAACATATGGAAAAGCAAAAGATGGCGTGATCCGTTATTTTCTCATGAAGGAGTCGTTTCTTCTGAGATGTGAAGTTGGGTAAGTTTAATCTAAAATAGTAAATGCGTCTTTGGAAATCTATTTTTACAAGATCGAGCGCGCTTCGATCAATATCTAAGTGCTACAGGAGTAAACACGTGTAACGGGAAATGCACAATATATCAAATCGCGTTAGGCAGTTTCATCCGAATTAGTCAAGTACTCTAGCTATTTCATTAACCGAAACTAAGCAAGCGTCTGTTCAACTCTCCAGAGTGAACCAATATTTCTATATCGCATATGTTTTATAATGGGTATTGGAATGAACATCATGTTTCACACACACACTCACACACACACACACACACACACACACACACACACACACACACACACACACACACACACAGAGAAAAACACAGTCCTCGTTCAACTGAAACCTCATTGCAAATGTGTGAGAAGTGAGAAATGGAATTGTGTACTCAGATGGCAGAGCAAGTTTCGCTAATGCGCATGTAGTTATATCCGATTGGAAGGTTTGCAGGATGTTATTCTAAGATTTACAGTTTTACAGTGCCCTCGGAAAGTATTCAAATAGACTCAATTTAAAATGGATTAAATTAAAAGAATTTGCCATCAATCCACACACAATACCCCAGAATGACAAAGCGAAAACAGGTTTTTAGCAATGTCAGTAAATTTATTAAAATTGAAATACAGAAATACCTCATGTACATAAGTATTCAGACCCTTTGCTATGATACTCTTAAAATTAGCTAAAATGCAAAAATGTCATGAACAAATCACTCAATAAGTTGAATTGAGTCCATCTTAATGCAAGGATAATAGTTCATGTAGTTCATATAACACAACAAAATGTGGAAAGTCTGAATACTTTCCAAATGCACTGTATATAATGAGGTTGTGTCACTCAGACTTTATTTGTGCCACATATTTGTGTCTGTGACAGCAGAGACCAACTCATTTAGAGTTCTCATTCAGAACCTTCTAATGACCCCTAAATAGAATGCTCTAAAGGTGAATGAAAAAAGGCATTGAGGCAAATAGATTGCTTTGAAATGACCTCTATCCTCAATGGATGTATGAAATTGTGTGATGGATGTAATATGGGGATGTAATAGCAGCCTATAGATTTGCTGTGGCTGTTTTGTTCTATTGGCCACCAGTTACAATAGGCGACAGTTACCACACTTTATTACAGGGTGGTAGTGTGTAGTGCTTGTTCTCCTTCTGATCTAGGTCGTCTGTTTGATTGATGCTGCCCTAACAATGAATATTATGGTGAGCCTTTTGATTGGAAACAAAATGTTCATTACCCTCTTCAGAAAACTCAAATCCTCTGTAGAATTATCAGCTCTTAGTTTGATCAGTAAGCCTATTGATGCTTGACAAACATACAGACAATCAATGACCTGCTTAATAGCTCTACTGTATGTGAATTGTCCCACCTCCCTGTACTTCTCTGCCATGCTCTGTTCAACACAGTTGAAGCACAATAGCCTGTGAACATCACATACAGTTTGTATGGTTATCAGAGAACCAGCACTGAATAGAATGAAGCTCTGAGATAAATAAAAGGGAGATGTACTCCTGTCCCTCCTCCTCTTTGAACAGAGCCGTGTGACAGCTGTCTGTACCTCCGAGGCACCTGTCTTGTGATCTTAGGAGAGAGACGGGCGCTCTGATTCTAGGATTGTCATTTCTAATTAGTGGGAGGCCCTTGGCTTTGGTGAACGCTGAATGTTTGATTGGTTGTCCCCTCAATATGTGTTTGTCCAATTTCATGGCTACAAGACCTTGCTAATGAGAGAGGGCAGAAGGAGTGGCACAGCTAGGCCAGCGCGGCTAGTTGGACGGTCAGTCTCTGTGATTAGGAGGCATGGCTGGACATGGTGAGGGAATGTATCTCAAACACACATCAGCTATGCTGCCAGAGAGGGACAGGGTGTTCACATTATTGATGAGGCTCTAAATGATCACATGCACAAAGGGTAATCACATGCACATGAGTTTGGTACAGACACACTGATGATATGCTAATTTCTATACCTGTTTTGTGAGTTACAAATATACCCTGTGTTGTTGACACCCTGGCACCAGAGATTTGATGTACCAATGTCTCATTCCAAACCTATTCTGAACGACATGCTGGAGCCAGGATTTATCAACTGTTTTTCGGTCAACCAGAAAGCCCATGGCCATTGAAATCCCCTACAGCTGACTGTTTCCTGAGGCCATCAAAGGACATGTTTTAAGGAAAAGTCTTTTTGAAATGTTTTCTTTTCAACACTTCTTTTCAAGATAAGGATTTCTCTCACAAAGTCAGGGTTCTGTGTGAAAGGTGAAACCTGGTTATTACCCACTCTGTGATGTGTGATGATTGGATGTGCAGTGTCTATGCCTAAAAACTAGTAGTTAGAACATCCTGGTAAAATACAATTTATAACAATGACTGTATTACTTCCGAGGTAACTGTAAAACTGAAATACTGAAAAAAAATGTCCCTGGGATATCAGAAGGATTTCTGTTTCCATATCTAATAGATTAACAGCAAAACCTTTGTGAATGTAATGCTTCAGAGTAAGAAGAATTAATGTGATCTTAGCTTTCACTTATCAACTTAATTTTGTTAATAGAAAATATTCAAAAGAGACTGACTTCAAACTTCAAATGGCCTTACTCACATTTGTAACTATTACATTATACTTATTCTGAGATTTGCTATGATGAAGGCTGAAAGGACAAAACGACAATGATACTTTGCAAGCACTGTGTGCCAGTTTCCTTAAAGGGGCAATCTAGGATTGGTACATCCATTTTTGGACTTTTAAATCAATGATATATAGCCATTGGTTCTTGAAGAATATAACTTATAAATGCCTTGTGAGTTTAGTTCAACTGTCTTGCCCTGTCAGAACCAACATACAGTATCTGCTTATTTTACTCTATTGTTTATAAACAATGTAAATGTAAACAAATACTGTTTAGCTTCAAAACATGGTGAAAACTATCATTTTGATCCCATGGATGGTCACTTCTTGCATCCATAGATCTGTCTATGAATTTGAGAGTGCTTTCATTTCTACAGTCCCATCCCTCAGCTGTTTACCAAAAAAGTGGCGGGGTGACCACTTTGTTGTTTGAATCCTAGAATTCCCCTGTAAAGCTGCTCTTATTCATCTCTATTTCAGCCTAAAGTGATCTATAAACACTTTTGTTTGTATTCTAAAAATAGAAGTCTCTTGGCAAATTTAGCTATTTGAATTCTGTGGTAACCACACACTAAATGTAATAACTCAGTGGTTGCACATTTTAGGGCCTCACAGCAGGCAGAAACATAGATTAAAGAGTTAAGAGTTCATCTTAATATATCTATTTCAGGTTGTAAATGTGAAATTTAGAGTTGTCACTGGGAAATGTAAGAAACTGTTTTGTCTTAACAAGTGTACAAAAAAGGCTTACATTTGAAATTACAAACACACAATTGTGAATTCATGTACTGTACTGTGGGTATAGCTTTGATGTTGATGCGAATCAAAGCTTGGCTGTGGGGCGTTGGAACAGAATATTTATGCCCTTTGTCAGCCTTTGCGCTTATCTGTATTAACGCAAGATAAAATAGCTCAACAAAGTTGTAGGCAGGTTGACAAATGAAATTAGACACTCAACTGCTTTTTATCATTGAGTAAATTACTGAACTGCCTCTTTTGTGACAGACCAACGTAGAGTGCTATGTTCAGAGACCTGCACATTCAGTGAACTCAATCTGAACCATGTGAAATACATTGATTCAAATGCCCTGCACCATTTTACAGTGCTCATTGTTAAACCACTTCCATAGATAGGGTCCTGACAGCTGTCACATCAGCTGTCATTGTGTTCTGTTTTGGCCTGTGATTCCATTACTTAATAGGCTTTGTGTCTCTCTCTCTGCACTGCAGGATGTATCTGTCAGGAGTCTCCCCTGTGGCAGGCTTATCTCACGGCTCTCTGCTGGCTGGGCCCTGACTGCTGAACATGACACACCCCAACGGCAGCCAGGTGACCCCCAATGCCAGCGGGGCCATCGACGGCCATGGCTCAGGGAACTTCTACCGCCCCTTCTCTGTCTTCAGCGTGCTGACCCTCACTCTGCTGGCCATGCTGGTGGTGGCCACATTCGTGTGGAACCTGCTGGTGCTGGTGACCATCCTGCGGGTGAGGACCTTCCACCGTGTGCCCCACAACCTGGTGGCCTCCATGGCCATCTCGGACGTGATGGTGGCCGCCCTGGTGATGCCCCTCAGCCTGGTCCATGAGTTGAACGGGCGCCTGTGGAAACTGGGCCGTGTGCTCTGCCAGGTGTGGATTTCCTTTGACGTGCTCTGCTGCACGGCAAGCATCTGGAATGTGACAGCCATCGCACTGGACCGCTACTGGTCAATCACCAGGCACCTGGAGTACACACTCAAGACCCGCAAGAGGATCTCCAACGTGATGATCGCCCTCACCTGGCTGCTGTCCTCCGTCATCTCCCTGTCACCTCTCTTCGGCTGGGGCGAGACCTACTCGGAAGAGGGCATGGAATGCCAGGTGAGCCAGGAGCCCTCATACACCATCTTCTCCACCTTCGGAGCTTTCTACCTGCCGCTCTGTGTGGTGCTCTTCGTCTACTGGAAGATTTACAAGGCTGCAAAGTTCCGCATCGGCTCCCGCAAGACCAACACCATCACACCCATGGCTGAGGTGATTGAGGTACCTTTGTTTTCCATAGCTTAGCCTATGGATGGGTGTTGTTTGTGGTGCTGTGTAGCATCCACAGATTTTATATGGTATGATCTATATATGTATAGATATGCTGGAGACTAGCAAGCATTTGCTTCCTGATGTTCTGATTTATATATTATACTGTACACCTACACACACACACACACACACACACACACACACACACACACACACACACACACACACACACACATTTTGCTGATGCTTCTATGGGAGAAAAGGGAATAAATAAATAAGATAGAGCCGGCCCCCCTACAATGCAATTACATGTGTTTGAATACTAAATAGTCAAGCAATAGAAGGAACCCGTGGCTTTTTATTACCATACCTCAGTAGACCCTTTTCCACCCTCAGGACAGTATCCTGCTGAATATCCTATGTAACTTGTTTATTTTTTTAACTTGTTTAATGTAAGTTGTTCAATGGAGACAAGATTTTTGGTAACACTTTAAATTAAGGTGGCCTTTTTAAAGGGTTTATAAATGGACTGTGAAACCATTGAAAATGGGGTTACATGATGACACATCAGGGTTTATCTTAGAAGCATTTACAGTATAAGTACATTTATAAAGGGTTAATAACTGTGTGCCTCAGTGTATGCTCACTATTTGGTAAGCACCAAGAGGCTATTGAATAATTTAAACTAATGAGTTATTACTGTTTGTTGATGGTTTATAAAGGGTTTATAAACAAATAATCAATAATTTACACTAGATATACATATGTATTAATAATGTATAAACCCTTTTATAAGGACACCTTAATGTAAAGTGTACAATGTACTGATGATGCTAGAGTGTTGAAAACCTGCTGTACATATGCACAGGGTCTAATTTCTCCAAATATGAAATAAAAGATTTCAGACAAAGCACTTTGTTTACATGAGTTTTTGAATTGGAGTTGTCACATGGTCAGTGAAGGGCAGTCCAGTGCAATGACCACGTGACTCCTCCAGACTCAAAAACTGGTGACGGTTAACAAAAATGTATGGAAGGCACAGAAGCCATTGACCAGATTTAAACCTTCCAGTGCTTGGCACAAAGCCAGTCAACAATGTTTAATCCTTTTGAAACCATTAGATGACATTGTGATTGCTTGTGCTCTGAGAGTTTTCATGTCATGCTCAAGTGTTGTGAAAATTTAAATATTGTCCTAATAGTTCCTGATGGTGAGCTGCCTTGTCAGAGGCATTTTTTCTCATCAGCCAAGTGGTTAGGCTCTCATTCCTCCTGACTACATGGTATAGCTAGCTTCAAAATCTCCTAGCAGGATTACTTCCCTGGGTTCAATAGACTGTATGCAGCAATTTGCCATCTACATTCTTCCTACCGACAATATGCTTTCAACTTCTACCCTCTGCTACAAATGGAATCTCTCCCTTCCTCTTATGGCCTTCCTGGCCCTTATTGATGAGACTTAGTGGGCCTATTTCATCAATCGTGCATACGCATGGATTTGCACATAAGTCGTGCATGAGAACAGATTTAAGAACTCAACATTCATACATTTCTTCTTAGTTGAAATATGTTCTTGAGATTTTTGGTATATTCTGGGCGATACTACACTGTATCTGTGCAGTCTCCAGTTGGACAATGAATTGCAATTCCGAAAAATCTCTCAAATTCCATCATGATTTATATCCTACCACAGTCTACACATCACAGCATATAGGGCTTTTCCTGATTCAGGTACGCGTGTCAAGAAAACATTCATTATTCACATTCACGAAAAGTGCCTCCAACAATGACCCAGTTCGTCTTAAGCCCTTTGCCGGTACTGGCTGCCACACTGATTGATTGATGGATCAGTCACTATTTGGCTTGTTTGTCCATTGCTGATGCCTTTATTGACCAGTCCATACCTTGGTTGGCAGGTGAATGAATGTTCAATAGACAAATTGGCTGGTTTATTGATGGCAATAAAATATGTATTGATTGATTAACTGATTTATTTACTGACCGTCTGTTTGATTGGCAGGTGAAGGAAGCATCACGGCAGCCCCAGATGGTGTTCACAGTGCGCCATGCCACGGTGACCTTCCAGACAGATGGGGACACGTGGCGAGAGCAGAAGGAGAAGAAGGCGGCCCTGATGGTGGGTATCCTCATCGGAGTCTTCGTCCTTTGCTGGATCCCCTTCTTTATCACAGAGCTCATCAACCCACTTTGCTCCTGCGACATACCTCCTATCTGGAAGAGCATCTTCCTCTGGCTGGGCTACTCCAACTCCTTCTTCAACCCTCTTATCTACACCGCCTTTAACAAGAACTATAACAACGCCTTGAGGAACTTGTTCTCACGCCAGCGCTGACCCAGATACAACACCAGGACACTGTGTTAGTGCAAGAGGGTGTAGCGGACATACCTGCGTCTGCTCTCCAAGCTGCTATTGTTCCATGAAAGGGCCCATCATCATTGGAAGATATTTCAAGCAACAAATTGAAAGTACCTTTCATGATGTTTTGCAGCTACTGTGTCTTTAAAAGTTGAATTTTACATTTACATTTATGGCATTTAGCAGACGCCTTTATCCAAAGCGCATTACAACAAATACATTTGTTTAAGTAAGTGAATCATCTATCCATCAGTCATCATAAGATTGGTAGTGACTCTGCAGTCATGACAGTGGGAAGCTCATTCCACCATCGGGGCGCCAGGACAGTGAAAAGCCATGACCGAGTAGTGCGGCTGCTGCATCCACATTGAGGTGGCAGTGCCAGGCGGCCAGCCGAGGCGGAAGAGCGGAGTGATCGTGCAGGGGTTTGGGGGCTGACCATTGCTTGCAAGTAGGGAGGGGCTGTTCCCTTTGCCGCCCGGTAGGCAAGCACCAGGGTCTGGAATCTGATGCAAGCTGCTACTGGGAGCCAGTGAAGGGTACGGAGGAGGGGGGTGACATGGGAGAATTTGGGGAGATTGAACACCAGACAGGCTGCAGTGTTCTGGATGAGCTGCAGAGGCCTGATGGTGGAGGCGGGGAGTCCGGCCAAGAGTGCGTTGCAGTAGTCAAGGCGAGAGATCACAAGTGTTTGGACCAAAAGTTGTGCTGCTTCTCTGATGAGGAATGGACGTATCCTTCTGATGTTGTAGAGGAAGAATTTACAGGAGCGTGCTGTCGATGTGATGTTCGCCACACAGGATAAGTGGTTGTCAAGGATCACCCCAAGGTTCTTATGGGAGTTCTCTACTGTGATGGAGAAGTCTTGGAGAGGGCAGGCTTTCCCTGGAAGGAAGAGCAGCTCAGTCTTGTCAAGGTTGAGCTTGAGGTGGTGGGCTGACATCCAAGCAGAAGTGTCTGCAAGACACGCAGAGACATGTGTTGCCACCTGTGAGTCAGAAGGGGGGAAAAGAGAGAAAGAGTTGAGTGTCATCTGCGTAGCTGTGGTAGGAAAAACCATGTGAGGAAATTACAGAGCCAAGAGATTTGGTATAGAGGGAGAACAGTAAGGGCCCTAGGACAGAGCCCTGGGGGACCCCAGTGGTGAGGGCTCATGGAGAGGACAACGATCCTCTCCACGTCACCTAGTAGGAGCGATCGGCCAGGTAGGATGCAAACCAGGAGAGTGCAGAGCCAGAAATGCCCAATTCTGAGAGGGTGGAGAGAAGGATCGAGTGGTTTACTGTGTCAAATGCAGCGGACAGGCCTCTGTGACAGCAAGGAGAGCAGTCTCAGTAGAGTGCCCAGCCTTAAAGCCAGATTGGTGAGGGTCAAGGAGGTTGTTCTGAAGGAGGTAGTTAGACAGTTGGTTAGAGACAGCACGTTCAAGGGTTTTAGATAAGGAGATAAGGGATACCGGTCTGCAGTTATGGACAGCAGACAGATCAAGAGTTGGTTTCTTGAGAAGAGGCTTGAATCTGGCTGTCTTGAAGGCAGCTGGGACAGATCCTGTGGATAGAGAGGAATTGATTATGGTGGTAAGGAATGGAAGGAGGTCTTTGGAGATGGATTGGAGAAAGGGGGAGGGGATAGGATCGAGGGGGCAGGTGGTTGCCCTCTTGAATGTGACCAGTTTTAAAACATCATCAGGGGAGAGGGGGGGGAAATCTGATAAACCAGAAACCGGGTGTAGCACAGTGGGTTTGGGAGGAAAGGTAGCAGTGTTGGTGAGAGGTAGAGGGAAAGAGCTGCTAATGTCATCAACCTGTCAGTCTCTCTCCCTCTTCCCAGCCTGGGTGTTTTGGTGTGGGTGTGGCTGCCAATAGTTCACGTCATCATCTACACACCTGCGGCACGTCTCCTCATCACCCTTCTGTGTTTTATACTCCGGTTTTCCATTCATTCCCCACCAGTTCGTTATAGTGCTTACCCCTATATGTCCCAGCAATTCCTTGCCTGTTGTTTTTCCTGGTTTTTGACGTGTGCTTTTGAACTGTGTTTTTGCCTAACCCCTACTGGAGTATCTGCTCTTCCTAGGACTGCCTTATCGTGCTTCGACCTCCGCCTGAAAATCCTCTATCGCATTATCTGCCTGTCTCTGGACTGCCTTCTCATGTACCGACTGCTGCCTGATCTACTCGCCTGCCTCCCCTGCCTGCCCTGCCTTCCTGCCCTGTCTGCTCTGCCTGCCCTGCCCACCTGCATACCCAGTCACCCCATTACCCTTTCCCTGTTTTGTTCCTTATTAAATATCTATATTATTTTATACCTGTGTCCCGACTCTGTGTGCTGCACTTGGGTTCACTAGTTCTGATACTTGACAGCCAGTCAATATTGTGCTGCAGTGCAGTACAAGGACAAAGAGGGAATATGACAATGGCACTTCTAACCAGCATTATCATGCTGAAAGTAGCCATTAGCAGATGAGTAAATTGTGGCCATGAAGGGATGAACATGGTCAGCAACAATACTCAAATAGGCTGTGGCATTCAAGCGATGATTGATTGGTATTAACGGGCCCAAAGTGTGCCAAGAAAACATTCCCCACACCATTATACCACCTCCACCGTGAGAAGGTGTACAGGTGTTCCTAATAAAGTCTTCAGTGAGTGTAGCTCTCTTTGTCTAACACTGGATGTTACAGTGTTTGGGGCTGGGTAACTCTTCCCACAGCTTTGAGAAAAAACAAAACTGGATTTCATATATAGCATATATAGTATACTAGTATGCTATGGACTATACAACAAATTGTAGACTTTCCAGACCAAGGACTAGAAAACAAACTGTAGACCATGTTTGAAACCGAGGATATAATGGCCTTTATCAACTCAAAAGCCAACCATGATTTAAATGAAACAACATTGTGGTATAATGTAACAATTAAAGCCATCACACATCATTGTGATCAGCATGACATTTATGCTGTAATGAGAAAGAACAACTTTAGATTGCCGTGTCACACCATCAATAAATACAGTGTATTTAAATTAAATAAATGCGTGGGAATTATACATCAGCATTCATAATCGTTGCTGTCAATTCTGGGAGATATAGAAGTAAAGAACACAAGGGGCCATGTAGAAAAAATACATCAACATTCTGGATGTGATATATTGTGATATATTAAATAGGAAACGGTATTGTCCTGCTCTCCTCTTTCTGAACACATATTTTATAGATGAATCACTTGAGCTTGTTTGAATGTGATATGAGAATGAGGCATGAGTATTTAAAGGGCAGCGGCAGGCTTTCTCTTCGACTGGCTCATTTGAATTGCCTCTCATCCCTCCATACACTTCCCTGGGCTAGCTGATTATTCACTTACCACACCCCCTCACTGCTGCTCCCCAGTTCAGAAAATGCAAAACAGCCCCTTGGGAGTATAGTAAATCATCTATAGTTGATACTAGCAAATCCATAGGGTATGGAAGTGGGGGAGATGTGTTAATATCATCAGTCTGGAAGAGGGAGGTGGGATTAAGAAGGTAACCCTCCTCTGTCCCTTCCCTCGGGCGAACTCTCTCACATCTCCATATCAAACGGGGCTTAGGCACTTCCTCTGTAGAGTGGGGGAGAGGCAGGATCCGTGAGGATTGGGTTGACTTGTTGTTGTCCTATACCAATCAGGTCTTCCCAAACAGGACAGTGGTAGAGAAGTGATCTAGATCCATGCACCGGTCTCTACCGCACTCCACCCCCTGTTTTTCCTTTAGACGTTTAAGGCAAGGGAGGGGGTCGTGAGAGAGAGGAAACAGAAATAAAACTGAAATAATGAAGGACATTTTGCAGTACAAACAGAGCCTGATATATCCTTGCTGTTCTGGTGTGTAGACAGTGTTTAGTCTGGAGAGCATTCCTTCCTCTAAGGCTGTGTCTGAATCTAATGTAATAATTAGAAATGTATTAAAACGTTTAAGCCACTGCGCAGTGCTGCTCCCACACAGTCTTTCTGGAGTGTTTGAAATGTCCCCTTTTTTAAAAAGCACAGCCCAGTGCAGGCCCAGCTACAATGCAGTGGAGCTAATCATTCCCATGCACCCACTACCACTGATCCTGTATTCCTTTACTTTTACTGGTGTGTTTTCTTTAGTTTTGTTTTGCAATCTCTACTTTTGCCATTCTCCATAAGGATACCCACCAGACCATGAGTAGTCAATCTACTGTATGTGGGCCGCATCTCAAAGAAATTCAGCCGGTGCTTCCACCATAGTGTTCACAAATCAGGATAAACGTATGACATTTGAATGAAACACTAGTGCAGCCTAACCAACTAACAAGTATTACTGCTCCAGAAACACCTTTCAGATAAACATGGCTCTGTGGTTGAAAGAATATGTCTGTGCCTTCGGAATAAAATGCGTTCCACTTTAACTGGGTGGGGAAAACAACATAGTGTTATCTATTGTGTTGTCTATTGTTACTATTGGACATGGCCCTGGGTTAGACCTGGCTTTACACACACACACACACACACACACACACACACACACACACACACACACACACACACACAACAAAGAGCAGGCACCTGAAAATAACTCAGCAACATGATGCACAGACCAGTGACTGAATGCAAGCTTTGGGGGACAGGCACACAAAGCATGTCTTGCTGATGTCTAATTTATATCAGGACCAAACCAATCAAGGCACTGCTTGAACTGGGCAATTAGACACTGTATACACAGTCATTCTCACACCTGCATGTTGACTTCTTAGACCACTAGATGTGTGTTTGTGATGGGAAGATTACTACAGTAACTGTAATCAGGGAGATCAGTGTTTGTGTGTGTGTGTGTGTGTGCGTGTGTGTGTGTGTGTGTGTGTGTGTGTGTGTGTGTGTGTGTGTGTGTGTGTGTGTGTGTATGTGTGTGTGTGTGTGTGTGTGTGTGTGTGTGTGTGTGTGTGTGTGTGTGTGTTTGCGTGGGCTGCAGAATAAAGGACCTGCAAAACAGATATTCCCATGGCCATTTTATATTGTGTCACAGTTGTGCAACTATATTGTGTCAAAAACTAACCAAACTGATGTTGTATAACGGTTGTGAAAGTATTGTTTTTTAAAGTTTTTTAAATGTCAACATGCAAATGAAGAGCTCTGTAGCTTTTGCTATGTTGTATTGACACATTTGATGGTTGTTGGTTAGTCACATGTTGATCCTCAAATCATCAAACATCTTTCCTTTTAATCTTTCCCACACCTTACAGATTAACTTTATTGTCAGTGTTAACCTTTTTTCCTGATCATTGGAAGCATGGACAGTTTTGTGATGTTAAATGTCTATAATTTGTACATGTCTTGCCAAGGTTACATACAAAATTCTACCATTTTCAGTTTATCCTGAGATTTAGTGTTTTGTGCAATAAAAGAGACTTCATGATCTGGTGCAAGGCTAGCAAGGATCTACCATCTCATATCCTTCTCATCCTTTGGCAAACATACAGTTACATGCCAGAGAGGCTGTCCCTACTAGTATTGTGTGATGTTTGATCAAACATCTTTCCTTTTAATCTTTCCCACACCATATGGATTCATTTTATTGTCAGTTGTAATCTTTTTACTGATCGTTGGAAGCATGGACAGTTTTGCGATGTTAAATGTCTATCATTTTTATATGTCTTGCCAAGGTTACATACAAAATTCTACCATTTTCAGTTTATCCTGAGATTTTGTGTTTTGTGCAATCAAAGAGACACCATGAACTGGTGCAAGGCTAGCAAGGATCTACCATCTCATCCGTTGGCAAACATACAGTTACATGCAAGAGAGCCTGTCCCTACTAGTATTGTGTGATGTTTGCATCTGAATATTTTACATATATTCATATGACAATGTATAACCAAACTGATTTCAGAACAGTTCAGAAGCAAGCTATGCTAGCTCAAAGGCAACATGGGATTAAAGGAAGCATGCTACTTGTCCTTGCAAGCTAGACTGTCCACAAAACAGCATGACATTAATTTATATTTATTGTGTGTGTGTGTGTGTGTGTGTGTGTGTGTGTGTGTGTGTGTGTGTGTGTGTGTGTGTGTGTGTGTGTGTGTGTGTGTGTGCGTGCGTGTGTGTGTATGTGTGTGTGCAAATGATATTCCCATGTTGGGATTTGGCAGCCTGCATTGTGATGTAGATAGGCACTAGCATATTAGTAGTAATGTATCTTCATCATTCTATTTTTCTATTTCATGCAGAGCAACCAACATTTCAATAAACCTCAGTCAGCCCAAAGGCTATATCAAGTGCACCACTTTGATGGCTGATTAGGTGCACCTCTTGGTGTTATATCATTGAATACATTATAGAAAGCCTTTAGTTAAAATTCCCCTGAAGATCTAAAAGCATTAGAATATGAATAGGATCCATTGAATGTGATCAAGCCATGGGTTGATTGCACTGCCTGTGGACGAGCAAAACACAGAGAAGAGGACGATGGATAGGTAGACAAAAGCTAAGATGGCTATTGGCAGTTGTGGCTGTTTTTGATTACGTAAAAATACAGCCACTCCACCACCCGTACACTGGCCACCTATCAGCAGGGGAGATGGATGAAGACATTTTCAGAGTTGAAAGCCACAGTTAAAGCCCAGGAGCTTCCCAGGAGGTCTCTTTACTGCGTGAATCATGTTGGAAATGAGAAAGCAACTTTAAGTCATTCCCCTGTTCAACACATGAGTCTTAATGTGCCTGTACAGTATAGTATCTATGTGTGGCTAATTCATGGCTAATTCATTTGTGATTTAAAAAAAATAAGAATAGATTGATATTACTTCAGAAATGTCAAGCTGCTCTTTTCAGACTTGAAATGAAAATGTTTGACCACGCTATGGTACATTTTGCACATGGAACAAGGCCTACCCTGAAATACAGAAGGAATCCTGTTGACAGACTTACCTATTCATCCGAGTGAATCATGCTCTACTGAAAGCCATGTTTCCCTCCAAAATGAGTCCTGCACATACTGAATATGTTCTCCTGTCAGCAGGGGAGATGGATGAAGACATTTTCACAGTTGAAAGCCACAGTTAAAAGCCCAGCCCACTCCTCACTTCTCAGCCACATTTAAACTCTCTCTCTTCCCAGGAGGTCTCTTTACTGTGTGAATCATGTTGGAAATGAGAAAGCAACTTTAAGTTAATCACATGTTCAACAACACATGGGTCTTAATGTGCCTGTACAGTACAGTATGGCTAATTAATTTGTGATTTAAAAAAAATTAAAATACATTGATATTACTTCAGAAATGTCAAGTTGCTCTTTTCAGACTTTGTGAAAATGTTTGACCAAGCTATGGTACATTTTGTACATGGAACAAGGCCTACCCTGAAATACAGAAGGAATCCTGTTGACAGACTTAAATAGATCAGATACTGCCAGGCAAGCCTGTCCTGTACTAGTGAAACATCTCTGCATGAGGACAGAGTGCTAGCCTTGCTGCCCCAGGCGAACTGTATTCAGCCTGTGTGTGATACACTCTGACAGCAGTGGAGCAACCATGCTGGGAGGTTAGACCTGGATTAGACATGGCTTTATTATTGGACATGGACCTGGATTAGACCTGGCTTTACTATTGGACATGGACCTGGGTTAGACCTGGCTTTATTATTGGATATGGACCTGGGTTAGACCTAGCTTTACTATTGGACATGGACCTAGGTTAGACCTGGCTTTACTATTGGACATTGACCTGGGTTAGACCTGGCTTTACTATTGGACATGGAGCCAGTGAAGGGTGCGAAGGAGAGGGGAAATACATGGGAGAATTTGGGAAGCACCAGACAGGTGGCAGCATTCTGGATGAGCTGCAGAGGCCTGATGGCAGAGGCAGGGAGCCCGGCCAAGATGCAGCAATGTCTAAATCCAAACATTGTATATACATATGTAAAAGGATGTTGATTCACTGTCTTGTGCAAACCATAGAGAGACAATGGGAAATAAGTGTGGGACAACATTAAAACCAAACGTTAATAAACTGTTAATTCCAACCAACATAACCAACAACCATCAAATAACAATGTCAATTCAACATTGCAAAAGCGACAAAGCAATACTCTCACAACTGTTTTTGGCTAGTTTTTTACTGCTGCACAACTGTGACACAATATAAAATGCCCAAGGGAATATCTGCAGGCACAACGGTAGATCCATGTTTTGCAGGTCCTTTTTTCTGCAGCACATGCATGCACACACACACCCACCCCCACACACACCTTCCACCTCCTCCATTTTTTCCATTCCACAGCTGCTGTTTGCTGTTGACAACTCACTCTACCCAGAGCCCTGCTTCACAAATTAAATTAAAATATGAGGATTTATATCATATTCATGCATCTGGCAGATTTCCTGTCCCACAACAGTTCAAAGGTCGAGCATCATCTGCTGCATAGTCAAAACACAGCCAATATTGAACAATATCTAAGGGCACAAACACTGCATTTAAGCCTAGTTTGAGATGCACATTTTAATTCACATCGTCTGTGGAATATGGTGTGTCCCCAACGTCCTCAGTCAATGGTTACAGTCGTGTGTATGTGTGAGTGTGTGTGTGTGTGTGTGTGTGTGTGTGTGTGTGTGTGTGTGTGTGTGTGTGTGTGTGTGTGTGTGTGTGTGTGAGTGTGTGTGTGTGTGTGTGTGTGTGTGTGTGTGTGTGTGTGTGTGTGTGTGTGTGTGTGAGTGTGTGTGTGTGTGTTTCAAGTGGAAATGTTTGCTATAACGCAACAAATCCAGCCTGATTATTTATCAGATTATTCATAACTATAGAATAGTTTTACTCATGAATACTTGAATGAATGTGAGAGAAATTGAAGCAATAGGATAATAATAATTGTGTTTTTAGTGCTAATTGAGTCTGTATGATAATGAAGCATAGTGCATCCATACTGCTTGCTCAGCAAATTATCCTCAACAGTATCGCAATAGAACCGAATTAATAATGGAGTTAGGTTTTACATCAGCTAATGGCAGTTTTGCTAAAGAAATGTTGTCCTGCAATTGTATGTGCATACAGTATGTGCGTGTGTAGGTGTGTGTGTGTGTGTGTGTGTGTGTGTGTGTGTGTGTGTGTGTGTGTGTGTGTGTGTGTGTGTGTGTGTGTGTGTGTGTGTGTGTGTGTGTGTGTGTGTGTGTATGTGTGTTTACCTGATGTTAACTCTGGCCTTGTCTGATTATATAGCATATTTCACCCCTCGAGCAGTTTGTGAGTGAGAGCCTAACACAAGGTGAATTGGTGTCATCCAGTTCATTTTCTGGTGCTGGATCAGTCAGCCTTGGCAGCTGGTGGCTTGGTGTAATAACAGGCTTTTCGACAGCCAAAGCTTGCACTCTAAATTACCACCATCATTTGATCATGTTACAAACACTGACATTTAAAGAGGCAATCTGTAATTGGTGCATACATTTTTGGACTTTTAGATAAATTATATATAGCCATTGATTATTAACTTCCTCGTGAGCTTAGTTCAACTGTCTTACCCCATCAGAACCCAAAATATAAGCTTGATTTACTCTATTGTTTGTAAACGATGCAATTGTAAACAAACACTGTATAGCTTCAAAACATGGCTAAAACAATAATGTTGATCTCATGGATGGTCAGTCCTTGCATCCATAGCTATGTCTATGAAATTGAGAGTGGTTACATTTATCCAGCCCCATCCCTTAGCTGTTTACCAAAAAAGTGTCACGAAGCCCGCTTTGTTGTTTTTGTTTGAAGTACAGGTTGCACCTTTAAGCAAATTATAATGCTCAGCCCTTATATTAATTTGGTGCATGCACTGAACTCTATATCTCTTGGACATACAATGTAAAATGCCAAAGAGTGTATTAGATACTGTATGCATGACGATTTCACGATTTATGACATGTTATGAAACGTTTTAGGTGCCACGAACTGCTACCATCACTATAGCACTGATTAATGAATAACAATGAGGGTACATGGGGTACTGTTAGCATGCTCAAATCTACATGACCAAATCACCTCAATGTATGTCCATGCAGAGCCAGTCATTTAGTGGCACAATCATTGGCAGTATTGTTCGCAATCATGCCCATCAACTGCTGCCTTGCATCAATAAAAGCACACTAACACATGTAACACATGGCTGGAGATGTATAAACTCAAAGAGAAGGGACCGGTATTCATACATTCACTCATAATAGCAAAGAAGAAACATTGAGTGACTCCTGGTCTGCCCACCACAGCTGTCCAGAAAGGAATGCATCTCAAAAGGACTTTCTGCATCACTGCAGCTACAGAGTACAGTCAAAGTACACACAGGAAAAAAAAAAAAAGTAACGAAATGTCAGAGGATGAAAAGAGTGGGTCATGTTGGCTGGCTATCGTTGAGAGCATGGTCAATTTGTATGAGGTGAATGATTTTTCTATTTGACAGGACTATCAAACACATACTGTACACTGCCATTGCTGTCAATTTCACGCCTCACAAAACAGAAATAGCATACAAACACTGTGACAACAAGGAAAAAGGAACAAGGAAGTTTATTAGGGATGGCATGGGATCAGGTTACACACCCCTCACAGGATGGTTATGTGTTTTCGATCTGAATAAATGCATGACGAATGAATTTGCGAAGGGACAAGAGGGGACACTTAACCACTATCAGGAGACAGGAAGAGATTTCTCACTAAAACATGATGAATTTCAAAACCCGAAAATGTAAAAAGACAACCCTAGAATGAAAAAATAATACATTTGAATTTGACTGACATCTGATCTCAAAGGAAAAAGGCTGCATTTGATAAAGATCTTAGAATATGAATGCAAAACAACTGAATTTGACACACATTACATGAATAATTTGGTGTATCCACAGCAACAGTGGAGGGGAAAAGGAGAGTGGGAAAAAAACACCCATCTAAAGATGGACATTGATGGAAACACATGCGTCAATTCAAATGAGGGGTTTGATGTCATTAATTGCAGGGCAATTACGGATCTTGAGCCAAAGCCGTGAATGAGGAGCCAGACTTGTGTTCAGAGACGTGTTGGAAAGCAAATGTCTCACCTTTACATCTGCTACAGTACATTCTGCTGAGTGTACATACAGTATTAAAAACCTTCGAGATAAGCTGCTATATATTTGGATGGTTTAGCCAAAGCTGTTCTATAGTGAGCATATTAATAGCCATGTAGCTGTGTGGTTAGCAGTATTAAGCAGTATTGACAGAATAATGTTTCAGGTTGGACCGGTCTCCTCTGGCAAGTATGTTGTGTTTCCTGGAAATGTGTAAAAGGCTTTTTCACATAGAACACATGAATTGAATCAGCATGTGAATTGAATTATCATGAGGGTAAAAAGACACAACTGCAGCAGGGCCTTACGGTAAAAGCCTGCTGTCTATTTCTAGGGTCTTGCAAAGATTGAAGTCTTTTGCAAAGATTCTGCGACATGCATAGAGGGTAGTAGTCCCATCTGGAAGACAGCATGATGTCCTGGGGAAAGGAACGCACACGCACACACACACACACACACACACACACACACACACACACACACACACACACACACACTGTAACTAATAGAGAGCCAAGTGGTGTTTTTTGTCTCTGCAAATTTTTGGCTACTTTTCTGCCTGTTACCATGCACCAAAGCCTTCCACCAAATGTTTTCTTCACACAAGAGACAAGTGCTGAGAAATATGAAATCTGTTCTTCGTGTGTGGGCTGCTTTTGCGCAAATGTGCCTTCTTCTGAGCTCTATTTTGGTCTCAGTTGCTCAGTCATGCACAATCATCATATCACATATTGTATAACAGACTGGATAATCTGTATGTCTGGAGTTGGTGTCATGGGTAATCATAATAAGAACATCTTATACCTTTATGCTGGTTAATTGTGTGTTTTTCTCCCCTCCTGGGAGTGCTTTGCGTGGCTTGGGGGTCTATGGTTCGGTGTTAGTTCATATTGTTTGTATTGTATGTATTGTTCATATTGTTTAGTATTGTTCTTGTTGTAAAGCACTTTGAGACATTTGTCTATGTAAAAACCATTATACAAATACATTTGATTGATTGATTGATTGATTGATTGATTGATTGATTGATTGGTTGATTGATTGGTTGATTGATTGATTAATGTGCTGCGAGCACAAGCTGTCAAGTGTACAGTATGTACCAGATTGCATGTATAAAAAACTGAAAAAAACACTACAGGAGAGGAGAAGCCGAAAAATAGCTCCGAGACAAATCAATCAAAGCCTGTGGGTTTGCAGGCCAATAACAGTGTCACCGGAAAGCTCTGTGAGGAAAGATCAAAAGTACTAAGTCACTGCACCTGCCGATGCTGTCTCCCTGGGTGGGTGGGAGGTTGGGAGGGTGGGTGTGTGGCTGGCTGGGTGAGTGCTTCCTGTTCTGGGGAGAGCAGCACAATATATATGGCCAGAGTCATCAGAAAGTGTTCAGGGTCAACTTTTACCGCTGTATGTTTATATGCCTTCTGTCATTCAAGGTTTATTGCAGTGAGAGCCCAAGAGTTATTGAAGGAAACAAATCCATCGAATACTGACCTGTGGATTTTTGTTTTGTTTTAAAATATTTTTCATCTATTCAGTCACTCTGGTAGCTTTTCTAAGGGGGTAGTGCAATGTCACAGCTTCATCTGAATGAAATGACTGTGCCATGCGATCAAGCCTCACTATCAAACTGAGGGGCATTGTCAAACGTGTCTGTCCATAGTGAAAGGTTGGCTTCTTTGTGGCCGAAAATGATGCCATCTTACTTCTGTCACTTACTTCTTGGCGCGGTGGGGGAGTCGATAATCAGTGATACTTGAATCAGGGGCATTCTACATGCTAATCAACCACACTATTGCTTGTACCAACGAAGACAAGGTCGTTATAGGGTTATATTCCAGGCATGGGCTAAGTGATTACTGCAGTGCTGAGAAATCATGTAGAGATCCTGATATAGTTTGATCTTATGGTGGAATGTGAATGTAGATCATGTCATGAAAAATAGCAACAAATAGTTGCTAAGACTAAAGGGACATGTGAAGTTATTAAATGTTCATGAGATTCCCTCCAGATCTCTGTTATCAATTTCCCAATTACTGTTCTTTAACACATTTTAGCTTGCAGGGTTCTTAATAACCTCTAAGTTGATTAAGAAGAATAATCATCTTCATTCTATTTTTTTTCTAAAGCTGCATAATTGATTTAATAATGTTCCCCTATCTCAAGATCATCCAAGTTTGTCCATAGTTGAATCTCTGCAATCAGTTGAAGGATATAGAGATCTGCAGACAGTTCAAAGGTTCAAAGTTTTCAAATGTTTCTCTGTGTGTTTAAATATATATGTTTAACAGTGCTCTCTGCACTAGAGAAGTGGCTGTTTCATGCCTTATGTGCAAGTTTCTAATTTGATGTAATGAAATTTGAAACCTCATGAAATCTATGTCTGAAACTCCCACAAAATGCAACCAAGCCATCTGAAGATAAGAGCAGATGGCACACAAATATATTATAGTCATTATAGACTATACTAATAACACAATTATAGTCCTGAACTGTGGTCCACATGAATGAGTCAATGACTGGTCTATGTATTATGTATATGTTTAGAGGAAAAGAGCTCCAAATGCCTCTGAAGGAAGGGTTTCAGATTTTTCGACCAAAATAGACACACATTGATGGCCACCTTTTCCTCATAATACCATTTTGTAACCATTTTTAATTTACTACATGACGATCCTTTGAGGGGAAATACTTAAAGCATGCTGACGTCAAAGGGACCAATGCCCCTGATTGTCTGGCAAAGTGGGGTTATTGATATGGATATCTCCTGAAATTGTCGTCTTTGTTTTTCACTGCTGTGGTTTCATTAGATGCAGCAATTACGAGACAAGAGAACTTCTGAAATAATTGGCTGTAATTATTACATGGGCTGTGCCAATTAGCATTTCTGTTGTTCCCTGATTCACCAGTGGTGTCATTTAAACCTAGACTAGGGTATAGCCGAATTTTGGTGCAAAAATGAATAATGATAATTTGGGCAGAGCGTCTGGGACTCCTCTCCCAGGAAAATGTGGTCTCGACCATCAAGTATCTCATCAGCACAGTGTACAGTAGCTTTAAAATGACAATTTAACCCAGTAAAGGATCAACAGGATTCATGTCACGATTATGACCTGACTGGCTAAGGAAGTCACAATGTTTCGTTCAAAGGTAAGACATGTTAACGCTTGTGACATGCCTAGCCTTACAGCACCATGGGGCTTTACACTAGGGGCAATTGCACTAGCAGGAAGGCTATCACAAGTGGCCTGTAAACTGGCACATTCAACACAACTTTAAAAGGACGATGCTTACGAGAAAACAATTCCAGTGCTTCTGTCCTGAAAAGACCCCAGTGCCAGTACATACATGGAGGGAAAAGGACCAAAAGGGGACTCTGGAGAATGTAATGCGGTTCACAGTGGACCTGGAGAGTGACGACATAAATGAGGTCACTTCAGCTTCACCTGAGCACAAGGATACCTCATCACATCATGAGGGCAATTGTTTTCCTTGTCATCCCACTCAGGTGGGAATCATTTCCCAGTAATGTACACCCTCAGCAGAGTCCCCCACAAATACAGACTCACAGGCACAGGCCACTGAGGCCAACAGCAGAGCTGGTTTTGAGATCCCTATCTCACATTTCAGGAAGATATTGATTTTGTACCACAGAGAGGCCTAACACACAGATGAACACACTTACAGTTTAATGTCTGTCCATGTATCTATGACAAGATTCCACAGTTAATGTTTGCTCAGCACAAATTCAGTTATCGGTTGTAGGCCTACATTATATGAACTCACACCCCTTGTAAGATCTGAGGATGAACAATAAATCAATAGGGGTAAGGGTATTTGTGCCTATGAACAAGATGTCAGTGGGTGTACTCCCAAATATGCCGGTTAGCTGTGACTTGAAGTGTTTAAATGGTTGACTGTTTAATGAATACAGAGTTAAGTTAAAGCTAAAGCTGAAGGCCATGTAGCTTTGTCCTGCTACCATGGAAACTGAGCAAATGTCAGTTTTTTTCTTTTGGTAAATGTGGAGGACAAACATTAGCATTCTTTTTTTTTTTTCATTCTGAGATAATGCTGTAAGAAAATACAGAAAAGTCACAATGCCCCACTCTAAACATTAGGATTTGTATGTCACAAGTCTTAATCCGTCACAAATGATGTGACAGAACACCTCTGACGAACCAGAAACACCTGTGAAGCCAATTGTCCCATCACTTTTGGGTACCCTGAAAAATGGGGACTATGCATAAAAAGTGGGCAAAACTTCTGGAGTGTAGAGCCAAAAGAAGAAAAAATGCTTCACTGTCCCATTACTGACACAGGGAACTGTATCTTCCTCCAGCTATAGCAGCTCATGGTAAATATTGCCTTCACTGTAAAGGTCCACCTTTTATCAAAGTGGTGGTTAAAGCTAAGCAACTGGTAAAGTGGACCTGTCAACTCAATTTTGCTCATTTGTAACTTTCATGTTAATATCTCAATAAAATATGTTTTTATTTAATTCAGATGTTTGACTGTTTGTATTTATTCACAAGGTATCATACAACATTGCATTGTTCCCTCAATTTCTGAAGTGTTGGTGCCATCTGCTGTTCATCCTGATAACTGTATTATACATCTGATCTTTTTATACTGTTGTCTATTAGGAAGCAATATGGACTATCATTACAAGAGACAGAGTAACTATCTGTTAAGAGATAATAATTCTGTCCATATAACAAAACAGGTGACCCACAACATTGACTTATAAAACATAATGATTGTTTCTATGTCAATGCAACTGTAACCAGATTCAAGATACCGGGCGGCAAAGGAAACAGCCCCTCCCTACTTGCAAGCAATGGTCAGCCTCCAAACCCCTGCACGATCACTCCGCTCTTCCACCTCGGCTGGCCGCCTGGCACCGCCGCCTCTACTTGGATGCAGCAGCCGCACGACTCGGTCACGGCTTTTCACTGTCCTGGCGCAACGCTATTGGAATGAGCTTCCCACTGCTGTCATGACTGCAGAGTCACTACCAATCTTCCGCCGTAGATTGAAGACCCATCTCTTCGGGCTACATCGTAACGGTCCCTCCTAAAGACCTCTTCACCCCCACTACCCCCCTCTACAAGTTTCTCTCCTGTTAATAAATAAATAAATTCCTTCTTCTAGCATTGTGACTGCCTATGCCCCCAGGTCTGAGCATTGATTACTTTATCTTATGATGACTGATGGATAGATGATTCACTTACTTAAACAAATGTCGCTTTGGATAAAGGTGTCTGCTACATGCCATACATTTAAATGTAGCCATGCTTAATTAAACCAATCAACATACCGAAGCATACCTCAGCTCTACACAAGCTTTGTTGGATAGGCCCTACATCTCTCTCAATGGAAGCTGATGATAAACTATTCAATAGGACAAAACAACTATCTCAGTGCTGTTTCGGATATTGCCACTGGAGGTGCAATCCTCTTTGTTTTGGATATGCCTGACCAGCAACATGTTGTATGCACACCTTACTCCACCAGAAACTCATCTTATCATTCATTGTCTATAAACATTTTCCAAGATAAATTTTAATTATTTTCCTTTTCTTGTATCTAATCAGGGGCCATGAACACGCCTTCCTATCAGCATCCTGACTTACCTCACTTGACAAGACAGTCATATACTGTTCTGTAGATATACTATTAGCTTCCAATGGTTGAGTAATAACTGTTAACTCGTGAAAGCAATAAAAAGCACAGCAACAAAATCAGCTATCAACATAGACAAAAACATGCGGTAAGATAATGCTTTGTTTTGGCATATGACATGGCATATTTTCTCATAAATTCACTTTACTAACTTAACTGCTACATGAGTAAATCTTGATTAACATTGCTGGCTGGGAAAAGATTAAGTACAGTCATCAATTTGTTTAACGTCTTTGCAAGCTCACTCAAAGAAACAGCACATATACAGTAATGCAGGATTTGTTGCATAACAAAAATATGCAAACCAAATCAAATAAGTGGTTTTAAATACCAATAATGACCACAAGCAAAAATCTATCCCTTCAAACCCCTCCAACCCTTATCAGAAATGTGTGCTATTATCTTTCCCACTGTACAGTCAACAACAATCTCCCCAAATTAACAGGGTCATGTGGAAAGAGTTTGACGGCAAAAAGAGGGTTATGTTTATTCTTAAACTTGTTTTCCTATTATTTTACACTGAGACACTTTTGCAAGAGCTGCCAAGAGCCAAGTACTTCACCCTAGGAGCAGATATGAGACCACATGTTAAAGATTAACACAGGGAGAATTAATATGCCTTCTCAGGTAAGGGTGGTGTGATCACCAGGATGTTAAAGTAGGACAATGCCCTGGTTACTGATAGTGGAAAAACAACATAGAGGGCAAAACTATCTCACATACACATGCATACACACATTTGTTTTTTATGAATGGGACAGACTCAAGAAGGCCTGCCTGTGATTGGTTCACACTGACACCTGAGGAGTCATCCGGGGACTCCGGGTCAAGGTCCATGGGCCTTTCATGTTGTTTGTTTCAGAGAGACAGCTGAAAGTTCCATACATTGGGAAAATGAGAATGCAAATAGACATACATAACAGTAAAAACAGAAATACAAACACTGCCATCTTTTCAAACTCAGACTGTTGATGGAATATTAAAGGAAAAGGTTAACAAAACAAACTTCTAACATAACATTGTTGACAGATAACTTACAAGTTTCAATGAGAAAAAAACAAACATCAAATACGTCTCAATGAACATTCCCATCTGTGATACCTATAAAGTCTGTATTTGCTGGAAAGAAAATGGAATACAAAATGGGTTGTTGACAGCTGGAGCACAAGGACAAGCAAACCATGGAAAAACCTATGGTGATAAGAACAGTAGCTATCAATCTGGACAAATAAAGAGGGCTATAAATACCAACGTTGCATCACTTACAATGGGAGGCAGTATATGTATCTCCAAAATGAAAAGGCAACATTATTACTCAGTGAATAGACACTGCAAGCTAAGGCAACTGAACTGGAAGATAGATAGCCATTTTTTTTGCTTTAGCCTTTTGACTAATGTCCTTAAGGAAACTGGAAGGGATTCCAAAAGGGAATTGGCTTTCCACATCAGATATCTTAATTCAATTGGTATATTTGTAAGCCTGCTATGAAGGTATGAGACTGCAATCTGGCTCTGAAGACCACTTTGTGGCTTTTCTGTGCATCTCTGGAATGCTAGAGGACAATGGGGCGCGGGCATTGTGTCTCACCCTGGGGCCGCAGAGCTTGGCCATTACAGTGGCCTTTATGTGTGTGGAGGATACCCTCTGTATCACAGAATCCTCTCTCCTCCTTCATCTCACGATGGCACAATGATATAGCAGATGAACAGGTCAGAGAGAGCCCATGTGCCATGCGTTACGCTTGTTCTGCTGAAGATATTGGGGGGGGAGTGAGACAGGGTTATTATTAGGGATTATCTATTTATATCAAAAAGGAAGAGATGATAGGAATAATGTCTCTGTGCCATGTAGGAAAAGAATGTCAACACAATTATGACATTTTCAGCAATCACTCGGCAATCATTCTTTACATACAGTAGTACTCATACTGTATCCAGATTTTTCAACAGTGAGCGGGAAAATAACTTGCTGAAAGAGAGAGACATTTTAATGTAATTTTAATCAGGGACATGACTGTCGTTTCAAATGGTTGAGTAAAAACTCAGTAATGAGGTTGAAACTGATTTAAAACTGATTTAATCTGGTATCTGCAACGAAGGATTAGGATGTCTCACTTCATAAATTCATTCAGGATGAGAAAACAATTGTCAAATGCTAGTTTGATAGATCAATTTACTGTCTGCTCAAACAGTCTTCCCCTTTAATATAGTTCTATCCCTCCCAGTCTAACAGCATAATCTATGGCGTGCTTGATCTGGTATTCATTTGAAGTGTTGTAACATCCTGCTTTATCTTCTGATGAAGGAGAGACCTCCTTGATGCGAGCACGATGCAGAGCAGAGCCAGTTGCTAGGAGCTATTTGCTGGTATGTCATTTTCATGCAGGGTATTAACATACGTGCAACTCTTGATTTTAGTATTCACATTAATGTAAATACTCTCTCTTGCTCTCTCTCTCTCTCTCTCTCTCTCTCTCTCTCTGTAGGAGGCTGTTATCCTTCAACAACAGGATTCCCTGAATTACAGAGAAATATACCTATTCATTTGGGAGAACAAATGCACCTTCATTCACAGTGATTGGAGAGAGGAATGCCATTTTTGGGATACTGTGATGGTTCACCTTGGGGAAGTCCCTATGCCTACCCTTCTCTCTTTGACCTCATTTCCCCTTTCTAAAACTGTACAGCACTGGCTTTTTATCTGTGTTAACCACATTGCCTGCTGTATCTAGTGCCACAAATTAGGATAAACTAACTCTGAGAGATGGAATTTTCAGCATGTCTACACTGCACAGCAATATGTCTGATTGTCTGTTCTATGCCACAAGAGCATGTGTGTGTACAGCATGAGGCTCTTTACTATTAAGCTCAAACATAGCTTTAGTGCCCTCCAGGAGAGAGGAAATTGGAGAAGAAGAAAAAGAAACATTTCATTTCATGAAATACTGGAATCCTTCCTTTGACACCGGCCTCTTATCCTGTAAGACATGCTGTATTACTAGCCTACAGTGCAACCACTATAACTCCAGGCAGTTAGGCATGAGAGAAGGGACAAATACTAACTTTTAAAACCCCAAATAGACTTTCATGCTTGAGTTATAAAGCTGTATGAAATTGAAATGGGCTACAGTGAAATACAACTCTAACATTTTCATTTCAGTTATCACCACAGACTCAAAAATATTTTCTGGTTTCATTTTCTTGAAAACGAAACTGAATCTGAAGTTGACCATTTCTTGCAATAAGACTTTACCATAGATCTAGTCCTATAGACCCAACGATGACTACAAGAATTTAATAAATCCCATATAAATAGCTTTTGAAACTACTGTAGGCCTATGCAAATACAGCAAAGCATACTGTACATATTGAATGATAATGAACATCACTGAGATTCCAATATTTGATGGAAAAATGTCCATACACAGTGAAAGTCTCCTTTAGTTGGAGTGTCTATCACTGAGCCCTCCACAGTAAGTCACGCTCTTGTCATAAAACAAAGAAATGAATTCAGTGGCTGTTTCGGGGCTTTGAATCTGAAATTTGGATAGCAACCAAAACCCAATCCCCTCAACACACCCTAAGTGCAAACCAGCATCCTGATGAACTCCTTTCTACTCTGTACCTAAACCGCAAAAAACGGAATGTTACCCTGAGACATTTGCAGCAGAAACAATTACTTAAAAAATTATTTTAATTAAACTTAATTGAAAATGAATTCTATCTGATTAATGCATTTTATGCTTTTTTGTCTGCCAAATATGCTCTGGGTTACGAAGCCACATTTGACTTTGGTTGCCAATTTGCATGAAAAAGATGATTCACACATAATATTACTTTCAACAAAGTGCCGACAGCTACTATTGAGTAAACATAGCCATATTCTGGAACATTTCTTAAATCCACTTTTGATTTCTGTTAATCTCCTGGCTGAACAACTCAATTTCATCCAATACACTCTCTTCAGCATCTCAAATTTACTTTGCATGAAACTGTCTTGATAATCAGTAAGCTACATATGTGTACATATTGAGTTTTGAGGATATTTATGTATATTGTATGATTCGTTTCAAAATAATATCAAAGAAATATCGTGTGTGTGTGTGTGTGTGTGTGTGTGTGTGTGTGTGTGTGTGTGTGTGTGTGTGTGTGTGTGTGTGTGTGCCTTCCTGTGCGTGGGTGTTCATGCCTGTGGTGGTTTCTGATCCCTCAGATCAATAGTCACTAGTCAGCACTGAGGTGACATCTGTGGTTCAATCACAACTCAGTTCTGGACAGCCAGTTAAAATTGGGCAATTAATATGCAAGTTTGATGAACATTTAGTGTTTTCATTGTAGCTGAAAAGTGAACACATATAACAGACAAACACAGTATTTGTGCAGCATATTTGGCATCAGGTCAGGAAGATTTCTGCAAAACATGTTTCTCTGTTGTTTTTAGTCCTTGAAAAGTGTGTCATCTGGGCATTGACCGCCTGTTGACGTTATCTCCAGTCTTTATTGGACTCCGGAGGTTGGGCTGGCCGTACACACCCTGTCATTCCCCTCATAGCTGACATACAGTTCAGTTAGAACAACAGGCATTGGCTGAGGTTGTGCCCCTGACCATTTGACCCTGATTCCCCTAACCTGTATGGAAGATGACACTATGGTATTCATGACTTGAGCAGGTGATGTTGAGGCTGATTGGTACTCTGTAATAGACTATTTCATCTGGCTATGGTTATTGACACATAGCTAAGTACCCACTTTTTTTATTGTAGGCCTATTATCTTAGGCCTAATAATACTGCCAGTGGTGATAATGGAATGAATACTCTAGGGGAACACTGGTTGTTCCAAAGGCAAATGTAATGCGGAAACTAAAAGTATTTTAACACCAACAACAAGTGTGGTTACCTCCCATTTCCACCACCTACTACATATTCTATCCTATGGGCAATCTGTGATTCAAACAACAATAATGTATCAAATCTGAGGCTTACTGCATGGGCAAATTAACTGGAGCTGGGTGGGCAAATGCACTGGAGCCGACCCTTAGTCTAATTTACAAATGTGCATCTCAATAAGCTTTGAATAAGTTTGCTAACTTGTCGATTGACTGTTTGTGTGCTCGCTTTGTTTCCATTTAGTCACTGGTGTTCGTAGGCAAACTCACTCCACCTTTCCACACATGCAGACAGGCTGCACTACCGCAAGCGCCAGGATCGTGTGATGTCCTGAGCAAGGGGGCGTCGCGTCGCGTCGCGTCATATCGCCCGCCTCGCTCCCATTGGCCGACGCGACTCACCCGACACAGCTGTGATTGTTTTCTGCAGAGGAAGCTTGTCTCTGGTATGAGGTCTGCGCTCAGGAATGAAATAGCAGCTTTTTTCTGCCTCTCTCTCACCCAAACGACGATGTGACCTAACAACGTGATAACAGTCAGAGTAAGAGAGCAGAACAGAGAACAGCTTCATTATTTCTGAGGTGCGAATGAACAGGGTCGACCCTCACTGGATCAGACAGTAAAGACGTCTGGAGATCAAGGTAACAGATCGACCCCTTCTGCTTTACTATTGTCACTTTTACAATTATAAGATGTCAGCTATATCAGTTTGATAAAAATAAAAAAAATTAAAAACATTCAAACTATAGGCATCACTGTAGGTATGGAGTCCTGCAACATTGTTACCAGAGTTCCTTCAGATGTTAAAGGCTTTTGAGAACAGATGTGTAACTGATCTTCGTTTATTTCAGCTCTAAAGTGCCAAATGCCAAGACTAGAGGAACACTGTTGGAGTTGCTCCTGTGCATCAAGCGTGGAATCTAAGAATTTATCTGCTGCAAACTGGCTCGCATCGAAAGCTGAAGAAATGATGTCCATTATAACATCAGTCCTCAGCAATGCCTATGGGTCCCTGCACAATGTGCGAACAGCAAACTTGATACGGCGGGGTCTGGTCCTCTTCACCGTCGGAGTATTTCTTGCATTGGTGCTCAACTTGCTGCAGATACAAAGAAATGTCACTTTGTTTCCAGAGGAGGTAATGGCAACTTTGTTTTCATCCGCGTGGTGGATCCCTCCTTGCTGCGGCACAGCGGCTGGTGAGTCAACTCTTTCAGTTAAATGTGATTATAGTAATAACGTAAGTTAATCATTCAGTATGAATGAGTAAATCAGCCAGCCAAAGGGCTAGACTACTACTTATTTGTACACAGGAATGTAAGGGAGGGGGAAGGGTGTCGTGCTTTATCATGTTGTAAAAACATACCTATTTTACAGTTTCAAATCAGTAAATTAGAAGAGGAACCCGTTTTTTATTTATTATTATTATTATTATTGTTATCTATTATGTAAGTGTTCTCGCAGGCCATATAATGGTGAATGTTTTGTCTGGGAAAGTACAGCAGTGTTTCTATTGCTCTCCAATAGGCTTCCCTAGAAACAGCCGGACATGAAGGGGCATTAGGGGTGTGCTTTTCTTTCATTGGCTGCTTTCATAACGGGTGAGCTGTGGAGGCGGTACATAATTGGCTGCTGTCTCGAACATGCCACTACCGAAAAAGAGAAACAAGGAAGTCATGTGCAGTCAAAATGAAATAAATAATTCTCCCTCAACCCCTCCCCCATAACAGTCTAGCCGACGCCGTCTCAACCAAACTGAAATGTAATGGGTAACACTCAAGTTGCCACTAAACCTGTGTTGTATAACCACAGAAATATAACAACATACAGTTTTTACCGCAGTGACATTGTATTAACATGTTGTTCCACAGTAATAATGATATGGTATATCCTTTTTTATGTCTCAGCTCCAATGTGTGTCTGAATATGTACACGAACTATCCGACTTATGTGTAGGACTACAGGCAAATAAATAATTGAATTTTGCCAAAGAAAAAGTGGACCGAGAAAACATATGTTAATAGAAGCACACCATTGTCAAGCCCTGAGAATTGTATAGTTTGAGTTTTAGTAGGCTATGTATTCAATGATGAAGTCATATTCATGTTATTTTTGCAGCTGTTGTGGGCCTGTTGTACCCCTGCATCGACAGCCATCTAGGAGAGCCCCACAAGTTCAAGAGAGAGTGGGCTAGTGTCATGAGATGCATCGCAGTGTTTGTTGGCATCAACCACGCCAGTGCTGTATCCTTTCCAAAACTATGTGGTCATGGTAATTGCTGATCTAAAGGGTTCTTCTCACACATATTTGTAACTGCCTATATACATCTATTGATTTTGAATAGGTTATTTACAGTTCTATATTCTACCACAATTTCTGACCTATTTTGCTATTGGAGCAGTGATAAAACATTTAAAAAAAAAACTATCTGCACTAATGGTTAACTGTCTTCAATCTAATTATAAAGTGTTTACAGACCCGAACTCAAACATAGACTTTAATGTTAAGTGTTAACAAACTTGCTTTGCATATGTAAGTGCAATCTGCTCTGTAATGTTTTGAAGTAGTAGTCAAACCAATGTACTTTTACTTTGCCCTTAACTGCTCCATATCACAGAAACTAGACTTTGCCAATAATGTCCAACTGTCCCTTACCCTGGCTGCCCTCTCTCTGGGGCTGTGGTGGACGTTTGACCGGTCGAGGAGTGGCTTTGGCCTGGGCATCACCACGGCCTTCCTAGCCACTGTCATCACACAGCTGCTGGTCTACAACGGTGTCTATCAGTAAGTCTTGTCAAACATGTTCTTCTATGTGTCAGTCCAAACATTTAACCACAGACAACCTTTGTAGACAATGGCATGGATGGCATTTGTTTGAGCAGTGTGTCATCATTACTTATATTATTGTTTGGGGTAGACCCAGTGAACAATTTGTGTTATTTTGGAGAAACTAACCCCCCTTTGTGAATTAAGTAAGTATATTCTCTGGAAATGGTCCCTCTCAACTTATTCCATCAAAGAGGATTTGACAAATAAGACATGGAAATGAATGCAGTTATTTTGGGGGGGGATTCGGAATCCCACATGTCTGCACACCCAATTATTGGCCCTCCTACCTGTGTCAGTGGCGCCTCTTCAAAAACATACTGCAGAGAAGCGGCACACTGTTGCTGTTTCAGAAGGCTTCTACAGCTTCTGTTGACTGAAGGAGAACGACAGTGTAATGCTGATTATTTTATTTTTCACCATGAAAGTTGAATGCTTTCTCCCTCTCAGAGATCTGTCTTTGAAACTGTGTTTAAGTTGCCATGCCATGGAGTTGTATTGACGTGTGCCTTATTTAGAAGTAGATTTGACTATTGGGGAGGGCATTCTAATTGAACCTGACTCTTCTCTTGTAGGTACACATCCCCAGACTTCCTGTATGTGCGCTCCTGGCTGCCTTGCATATTCTTCTCAGGAGGAGTCACTGTGGGAAATATAGGACGCCAGCTAGCCATGGTAAGACCTGCCTGGAGTCTTTCTATTGCATGTTTGCTCTGTGAATTTCTGCTGGTGTAAATAGTTATTTACAGGTTATTTACATGTCTATGATTTTAAATGGAAGATTAACATGAAGTCAGTATTCATATCAAGATGACAAGTTACATCTTCAAAGATATATAAGTTAGTTGAATACATTTGAATCCTTTTATCTATCTTTTTTTTTGCCCAAACAAAGATAACTTCTAAGTTTGAAGAGAGTTTCTATATACTGAATGATAGTCCAGAATTTGCAACTTTCAAAATACATTAATTCAAAAGCAAACTCTTGTTTTCATTTCATAGCCAACATGTGGGCTATATATGAGGTGTAAATTCAGAGGTAAATTCATGAGGTGTAAGTTCTTCAGAATCACATCAGTTATTCAGTTTGACTGAATGGAACTGTGAAAGCAGATTAAGCATGTTGTTTTTCACCAGAGTGGGCACTGAGTAGACTGAGTGAGTCATTGCTAAGTTTACCAGGCGGTCACTCACGTTGTTGTTGATGTTGTTGTTGTTTGTGATATGGCTTGGATTACGGGCATGACCACAAATGCCTAACCCTAACCCTTATGCACTCTGGGCTTCAACTTGCTTCTGCTAAAGACTGCGCAACACTAAAATCACGTGTAAAGACTGTTTTCGTAATTTGGTGTCACCGCAAAGTGCGTCTGCCCTGAACAACTCAAACATAGCCACCATAGACGGGGCGGTAAGTGGGAGTGTCTGTGGACTTGTCAAGGAGAGTTGGCAAATTCACACCTATGATGTTCCACATGCAATAATTACCAATAGGCGAAAATAGACACTTGATCATAATGGGCAGCAGTCGTCACCTGTCAGGGATTATCTCTTATACCACCAGTCCATCCTCTAAAATATGTGGAAGTAGGCCTAGTGTATATTCTCGCATTGCTAAATTCTGTAAGCTATATTCTCTAAAACACTGAATGACCAGTGTTGAATACATCGATCACCTCCACTCTCTGTGCCAATTACTAATTAAATCATGGAACCATGCATGTCTTTGATAGGATAGGAAATTAAATAGGACAATATCTTAAACATTGTATACTGAAGATTATAGGAAAATAGGCATACCTGCCTATACTTAATAGAAAATACATTTGGAGAGCCTTTATGCACAAACCAAACAGATGGTTGTTAGAATCATCCTGAAAGTTATCAAATTCCACTTATTCAGTCCATGGTAATATTGAGAGTGGAAAATAATATAAACTAGCATACAATAGGACTGTGTAGATCCACCCCCAGACTGCATGATCGACCCTGCTGATCATTGGAACCATGCGTATCGCTGTCTTAACAGGTTGAAACATTGCACTACACAATGATCCCACAATAAATATAATCCACTATTTCCAGCGACCGTACAATAGGTTACTCTGATAATAACCATGCAGTCCTGACAGAGTGTACAGAGAGGAAGAAAAAATAAAAAATGATATAAATAAATAAATACATGTAGGAAACTACACTAAAGTGGCAGGTAATTATGGTTATGACTGGTGGTTGCGTGAGATAAAGGAGAATTGCCTGTTTTTTAGATTGATGCAAATTATAAAAGAAAACATGACACGTAGCAGGTTGAATCTGGCACACTACTGTAGGCTTGTTGAGTGCTTAGATTAGAATAATTATAGGGAGATGTTTGCTGTTCACTGGTTTTGACTGAGATGTTTCCCTCTCTTCCACCAGGGTGGTGTAGAGAAACACCACATAGACTGAAAAGATGACAGAAGCCAAGGAGCAAAGAGGACAGCCAATATGGAGAACCTGCCTACGGAAGGAAACCAGTCTGACGTCATGGGGAGAGACATTTTAGTGAAAAGGAAAAAAGAAAAAAAGCTGTACAGTTTTGACTACTTTTATGGTATGTTATAACAAAAAAGCTGGCCAGAACCTATTGACCTAATGTGCCATGACTTCTGCACCTCCTTGTGGCCAAAATACCCTCACCCTCCCACCCCTGTTGTGCTCTGTATGGCATTAGTTCTTCCCTCACACTTTATGACAGGACAGTATTTGCCCTTCTAGTTCTTCAAAGTGAACCGTATAAACTGATTTCAGTTTAACAGAGTAAGAGTGAGCTACAGTATCAGCCTTTTGCGGGTGTGTGCGTGCAAGAGTGTGTGTGCGTGCAGGTCTTAACAGAAAAGACGAGGAAAAGGGTGGTGCTAAAATGTTTGCTTTTTTTTTGTTTTGCCTGGGTACAAAATGATCATAAAAGGGAAACGATTCAGAGCTGGGCAAAAATGTCTTAAACACTCAGACAGAGCACCGATAAGATGTATTGTATGTTCCCAATTGTAATGAACCAAAAATAAGTATTTATCTATGAGATATAAATATTCTTAATGCCAACATCTGTGACCCAAAACCAAATATACATGCGATCATGAATGATGTGACCATGTTTTCAAAGAATGTACCATGATGATACAGTGAGTGAGTATGTCAATGGTTGCAGTGAAATCACTAATACATTTTTAACAAGCACCTCAATGTGACCAGGTGTTAAAGTTCACTTCCTGGCTGACATGGTGGATGGCTTGTAAACCCCCTGAATATGATAACTGACTGATTTCCCATTTTGAATGGATTTCCAGACTAGTGATGAAAGTTTGGGAACATACAGAAATGGAAGGAGAGGACAGGACATTTTTACTTCGGTCTCGAAGATTTGCAATCTGTGATTGCCTTTGTATTATAGAGTTGAGTGCTTTTGTCACTATACCAGTTGTTTTATTATTTGTACATAAATAATTATATATTGCTTACATGTATAATCTCCTCCCTATATAATCAGACAGGTATTACCATACTTGACCTACGTAGTTAGTAGGTTGGGGGTCTAGAGGAATAAAGTGCAATCAGATACCTGAGCCGACTATTCTTTCTTATTTATTATTTCTGACAATGGTTGACTCCTTGGAATCATATGCAGTGTGGGTAAATAAAATGAGCAATAACATCAGTGTTTTTGTAAACAACAAAAGTGTCAGAGATTACTTGCCTTCTTAGACTGTATACCAATGACTATTATCACGGGAAAGAAGACAAAAACATTGTGTCAAACTGTTTGTAAAATCTCATGTGGTTGCATTAGTAAATGTAAATACAGTCACGCTTTCCACCGTGTTGTTCTAAACCACTTTGTAATAACAGTGTACATATTGTATTAACATGTTGTTACAAAGTAATTAGGTAATTGCCTTGTAATTTAGTTATGTAGTTATTGCAAAAGGGGAGTTAGACTGTTCATATTTCGACATGTAATTCCCAAAATAGCTATATCCATTAATACATCATTACAAAGCAATAACCAAATTACTATGTAACAAAATTGTAATACAGTGTTGTTATTCGAGTAATAACATTGTTACTACACAGGTATAGAATAACTTAATGTAAAGTGTCACTGGATATACAGATTTTGAATACACCTTTTTGTGATGAAGATCACAGAGGGCTTGGTACGCTTGGTTCTGTTTGAATCTCTGCACAAATTCAGGTGTGTTAGAAGAAGTGGAAGCTTTATTGGGGTGGTGGACATTTCAATGTATAGAGTGGGAGTGTGTGTGCATGTGTCTGATATTTCAGTTGTATATCATTTCTACTACCTTGAATCCAAGTGAAAAAATAAAGAAATAACTCATAGGGATGTGTGTCTACTTTGTTCTTATGCCCAAGTCTTAGCAGAACAACCAGGTGTGATTGTGTGTAGCTGTTGTATATTACCCATGTCTTTTTATGAATATGATTTGTAAGATTTCATAGAAATGTGTTTACATAATACATGCATCATACTCAGGGTACATCGTACAAGACATTATGATGGGGCGGCAGGTAGCCTAGAGGTTAAAGAGGCTGGCCAGCAATCGGCAGGTCGCTGGTTTGATCCCCAATCTCCAATTGCACAGGAGGGAGCCGGATGTGTGCTGGTAACTGGAAGGTTACTGGCATCCTATCTAAGGTGCCTACCGCCGTTGTGTGCTGTTGTGCCCAGAGCTCTGTTCTCTCTTGGGTGTGCACGTGTGTTGTGTCGGAGGGGTGTGTGTGCAGTGTGTGTGTGTGTGTGTTGTCTTGGGGGGGGGTATGCACGTATCACATTCCTACAATTGATGAGAGCATGGCCAGATAAACAGTCTTCTTCTAAAAAAATAAATAGATCGCTTGTTTTTTATGTCTTGGAAAATAGAAGCGATAGAGATAGATTTACCATAGACTTAAGTGACACCAATGCTGTTGCCCTTCAACCTTTACATGCAAAGATGATGCTTGTAATACAAGTCAGTAACAGAGTCTTCTTTCTAACAATATCTCTGGATATTTTTAACAGTAAAATCAATCAAACGCAAATGTACCCCCCATAAAATGTGAATAACTAGAGTGTAGGACAACAGAAATAATTGCCACCTAATTACTTGTCATGTCCGTAAAACAATGGCTTCAGAAGTGATGGCCATCAGTGGTGCTAGTAGCTCTATTAGACCTGCGTTAGCAGGGCTTGTTGTTGTTGTGTCTGCGGCAAGGGGAAGCTGAATGGACGAGGACACTCTTTTGTCTGGGGCCCCTGTCACAATCCCATTATAATGTACTCTGCTGCTTTTTCCTTTTCTCTTCCCCCTCTGTCAACCCTTCCCCCTTCCCTGAACCTACACCCTGCCTGTCACTAGGATCACTATCATGAGCCCCCCTCCCTCCCCCATCTGCCTCCCCCACTCCTGACACGCCTTTCTGGAGAGCAGCCTTCTATTTATACCTAGCAGGGGACTGACAGTTAACCTTTTGCACTGGGAAAATTTCTGGGAGTGAGGCCAATTTCCGTGGGCCCAATTCGGCCTTCGTTCTGAGAGTGTCTCTCTCCCGACAGGGCAACGCTCCAGCGCCACACGCCG